>NW_009259588.1:2396738-2407368 GCF_000687185.1 Egretta garzetta
GGGAGGCGGGCGCCCCCCGTGTCCGCCCCCGCCTGCCGCCCCTCCGCCCAGCCTGCTTCAGAGGAAGGCCCTTGGGTGTTGGCCCCGAGGCAGTCCCTGTGCCCAGGAGGCCCAGGGGCTGTCCCTGCCCTTGGTGGCCATGCCCTGGGCACAGCTGCTGGGCCTGAAATTCATCTGCATGGTCAGACTGGATGGCAGCCCTCTCAGCCTTTGTCTTGCTCCTTCAAGTTGTCATCTTCTTCTGGAGGCCCTCCGTGCCCCTCATCCATTGCTTCCTCTTTGTCTGCCTTCATCCCAGATGGAATTTGTCTCTCCTGAACCTGAGGCGTGAGAAATGTCCTGAGTGATATGTACAGGCAAGTTCTCAGCAGGGCTTTGCACAACGCTTGCCTTTCCTATGGAAAGACCTTGCTTGACATACCAGAAGGCATTGCCTGTTTCCTGTTTGTGGCTCACCATTATGTTGTGATCTCTTCATGCCTCCAGGAACACTTGCCTGCTCGGATGTTTCCAAAGCGGAGCAGAAACTCCCGGTGCTCCACCTGATGTTGCGTTCCCTATTTCTAGGCTGCAGTTCTTCAGGCGGGGTTTGTTGCTGTAGGGGCTGTCTCTTCTGTCAGAGCTTCAGCTGGTAGGGAAGTATGGGGGCTGTAGAAGGATACCATGAGACAGAGCTTTTGCTGGCTCATGGATGCCATGAAATCCAGACTATGGTGTGGACAAGGAAACCTCCATGCCTTGAATGCTGCTTTTCTGCAAGCTCAATTCAAATGACCTGACCAAAACTCCACTGCTTCATCCATTTGGTGAGAGCGTGAGGGGTGGAGCCTGAGAGATGTGTTAAGGGGGCTTTCACCCATCGGTAGCCTACTGGAGTGCAGGTCCACGCAGTCACGCCCGGCAGATCCATCCCTCCACTGGCCAGCTGGGCAAGGGACGGGCTGTGTGGGTGGGCTCTGAGCATGAAGCTGGTGGTGTCAGTCCAGTCACTTTCCGAATGGATGTCTGCCTCCTGGGGAGATGACCATCTTAGACCAAAAACAGGGTAAGACCCTTTAATTTTGCAAACATCTTTAAGTAATAGTTTATAGAGTTAAATAAAGCATCAAGAAAAAAATCCACTTGGTTCACTGTGTTTCAGGTGAAACTTTAATCCCATTTAAAATGGTACTGAATTGAATGTAATATAGTGTACTACACATGGAAACTAGCTCCTTGCAGGGGAACTTCAGATGTCTGAGGTGCATGATCCAGCAGGTCGGTAGTTAAGCTTGGAAATCAACACTGCTAGGAAAAAAAAATAGCGCTGACCCCCCAAAAAATAAACTCAGCAAAATGAAAATCAGGAAAACAGACAGAATAGATGCATGGGTTTCTTGGGTGGCGGGGCACGAGGCTGCAGGGCGACCTCTGTGAGGACAAGCTGAGGCCCAGGCTGCCCCATTTGGGATGCAGCAGGTTCTAGCCAGCTCCACAGGACACATCTGAGGGGAGCCTGTGGCACCTCTGAAGGTGTTTTCCCGAAGTGTTAATTATCTGCCTTCTGTGTTTCTCTCAATATCTGAATCGATAATTATATATTTATGTTAATTGGCAATAAATTAAGTTAAACTCCCCAATTCGAGTCTGTTCTGCCCACAACAACAGACTCAGTTTTATTTAGGTTAAAGACCAGTTAGCTGAATTATGTGGGTTCTGGTTTTAATTTTTTTTTTACTCTAATGAGAATTTGTCCTTAAACTTGAGCTGCCTGGAATTGTCAAGCTTGCTATTGGTAGCTTGCGTTTGTACAGAGCTTTTCATACTGAAATATCCCCAAATATTTTATAACTTACTGGTCATGCAGCTTCCTGTCAATTATAGCATAACGAGGAAGAAAGGGTAAAAAATAATTTTGGTGATGGAAATGACAGGCACATCTAATTAAACATACATTTTTCAACTCCTTTGGAAAAAAAACCAAAACAGCTGACTGCCTTCCAGGAACAAGAATTCATCACCAGAAAATTACCCCTGATGCTTTCTCAGAAAGAACTTTTTTTGGAGCCAGTCCATCTAGAAATGGTGGCAGAAGCTTTCTTCAGCCACAAAACATCAGTCAGATGTGGTTTTTTTTAACTTCAGTCCGATAGGAGAACCATAGAACAAAATTTCCTTCAACTTGCCACTTCTAGGCAAAGCATAGTTCAGGCTAACATATTTTGGGATTAGATCTATCTGAAACATCTCTGCTAAAAATATCAGTATTTCCATCTTTGGGCTCCATTCAGAAGCTTACGATACACTTCTTAATCATAGACTGCCATGCAAGGTAGACTTCACCACAGTACCTGGTGAAAATAAATAAAGATTTAAACCTGGTTTTCTTTCACTGAAACTGCATACCACAGAAAGTGGCAGCTGTTTTGAGCACAGTGCTGTTTCCTTGAGCATTTTGGGGGTGATAGTTATTCTCATGTATTTGCTAGAAGAGAAAAGTATATTCATAAACAAAATTTTAATATGTCAATGAGTTTTTAACAGCTTTTGACTAGGGAGTTAAGAAACATTGTGATAGAGGAATTTAATTTTCAGTTTGGTTTCAAAAACTCTAGTTTTATTGCATATTGTATGTCAAATAAAATAATATCCTGAATACTGTTTCTTCTTCAAGTTCTGGACAAGTGAGGACCTAAGGAGATTTTAGGCAGAACATCTTTTTCCTTTTGGCACTCTGTCTATTTAAAAGTAGCAAAAATGGCAAAGCCATTGCATGAATAATGAATACGGAAGTGATCCTGGGCAAGATTTTCAGAAGCAGATTTTTCCTTAGCTTCATGCTCTGAATGCAAATGTAAATGCCTTTATGCAGAATATGTGTCTATGTACTCTGGTTATACATTCAGTAGTTTAATAGAAACAGAAGCTTTTCAGAGTATTCCCTGACTTTGCTACTTAAAACTGCGCAACCTAATGATTAAAACCACAAATAGTATTACGCAATTCCATACCTAGGATTATTATTTCCTGGTCCTTTCACCCTGTGTTCATTATATACGAAATATTTGCTATTTTTGCTTCAGCATTTCTCTTGCCCTGCTAAAGTTTCTTGTCCTCTACAGATGTTAGTGTGACTGACAAAGGGTGCCCAGGCTGACTGAAAGAGGATGTTGCTGGGGAAAGAGGAAAAAAATGTGCCTATTCTCTGCTTTAAATGCTTAAACACGCAGTGGGATGTCCAGATCAGAATCAGGTTTATGTTTTGACTGGCTTTGAAATATAACTGTTTCTCCTCTACCTGGTTTTCAGGATATTTCTAAAAAGTCTATTACCGGGCTTTTTACTATAAGCTGTGAAGTTGCAGGCAAGGAATGCTTCCCACTCCTGCTTTGTTTCCCCAGAGCTGATGACTGATGAATACAGGTTTGATTTGATGAATACAGACTGATTTAGGGAAGTGATCGTGCCCCTGTACTCGGCCTCTTCTCCCTGGTAACGGATGATAAGATGAGGGGAAATGGCCTCAAGTTGCACCAGGGGAGGTTTAGGATGAACATTAGGAAAAACTTCTTCACAGAAAGGGTTGTCAGGCACTGGAATGGGCTGCCCAGGGAAGTGTAGAGTCCCCATCCCTGGAGGTATTTAAAAGATGGGTAGATGAGGTGCTTAGGGACATGGTTTAGTGGTGGGGTGGCAATGTTAGGTTAACGGTTGGACTTGATGATCTTAAAGGTCTTTTCCAACCTAAATGATTCTGTGATTCTATGATTTTCCTCACATGCTATGTCTGAATCTCTGCATTTATCATTGGGTCCTTAAGTAATGTTTGAGTAAATCACACAAAAATTAGAGAAGTCATTTAGAATGAGGTAACTAATTTTCAATGTTTGTTCAGCTAATAACTAGGGTTTTGATCCCAATTTTCAAATAAATTACTAGGTTGCACATAGTGCTCTAATCATGTGGACAAGTTAATGCATTCTAAGCACTGTGCAAATTATTTGTTTCAATTATCTGTTGATAGCCAATTAAGGGAGAAAGGGAGGTTCTTTGTCAAATATGACACACTGTTTTCTTTAATGATGGAACAGAAAGGCAAAATAATGAATAATTTTGAATGAAGGGGTAGTGAACAACATTCTTCCAACCCCATCAGCATCAATGTTAAATCCCTTGGGTTTAGTATATTGCAGATATTTTCACCAGTGCTTCAGAGTATTCTGCTTTGACAGTCACAATCGTGACCACACAAACACCACAAACCACAGGTATTTTACTCGTATACACCTTTATAACCAATCGGCTGGCTTTACCTGCCCCACTGTACCAAAGCCGGATCGCTCAGTGGGGGCTTAGTCAGTGTCCTTGATCCTGAATGAGTCCACTGGACACAAGTAAATCTAACTCTTTCTCAGATAAGGTATTTGATATGGACCAGTCTCCTGGAGTTCAGAGATGCTGAAGACAGGGGAAAAGTCCATGTGAGTACAGAGAATGAACTCTCCACAAAAAGTGGCTGCTAAACACTACGTCACTGAAATGTTTTTCCAAAGATTTACCGCTGGCAGCGTTTGGGGGCAGGGTTAATTGGAGCAGCTAAAGGTAGAGGGTAGTTAGGTTTATCTTCAAAATAAAGAAGGGAACACCAGAGAGTCTTGCGAATGCTTGATCCGTTTTTAAATATTCTTAAAGAGCAATTTAGCTCTGAAAGAACTCAGGAAAGAGCAGCCCAAATATTCAAAGTCTGCCAAAATCAAATTCTGACAGTGGAGAGTGATTGCCAGCTTTAAAAATAAGTGTTCCCACCTACCTGTAATGATACAGCTATGGAAGAGGAAAAAAGTCAGTAAATCCTTTTAGATTTTTTTTAATACATTGAAGAAGCAGCTATGGATTTACTGACTTTCTTCCTCTTTTAAATCCTTTTAGATTTTTTGAAACTAAAAGTTAAATCTAGTGGTGGTTTTAGATTTTTGCTTTCAGTGAGAAAGTATTTCGCTTTTCTAGTATTTTTATATGCTTTAAGTTCTCTTTAGTGCCAGAGTACTAAATTAGAAAATCTCTCAAACCATCTCCAAAGAAAGAGCAGTGTTGGTTGTTTCATAAAATAACTGTTGGTGCAATTTATTATCACATACCTAAATTAAAGAAGCTCCAGGAGAGGATAGGTGAAGTAGCTTTTCCACAAGTTACAAGGTCACATACTAACCATTACTGCAGAGCAGCCATTCACAGTCACGCTTTTCTAAGAGTAGTTTGGTTATGTACTATACTCTCACATCAGCCCCAGTAAATATCTCCAAATGGGCTTAGCAGCTCAGGTTTCAATCTTTTATGATGGTAATTCTGTTAGATATCCATCCTGGCATTATTGCCTCTGTTCCTTTCACTACCGACATATTTTGTTCCTCTAGCCAGTCAATCCCATTTTCAGGAGCCATCCTTTTGTATGGCCAAGCTTTTGGAATTTTCAGATGTCATTCTAAGTTCTGAATGTAGTAGCCTACAGTAGCCTAAAAAAACTCACCTTCATCCTAACAATAACTAAACTGTTAGTTGTCTGCTGTGTTAGACAAACTAACCATATTTCTCTCTTACTTTTCACTTTTCAGACATTTCTTTCAACTTGCTAGTGACCTTCATTGCTGCTTTCCGAAATATCTCCCATTTCATTAAACCTCTTTTTTAGCAGTTAATTTGACTTTAGATATCTCAGTATCTGACTTCTTGTTGTAAAAGTCCCTGTCTGTAATTACCTTTCTATTCTTTGACTTAAAGCAGCTTTGTCTGTACCCCTAAATCAGTGCTGGTGACTTTTCCTGTAATCAGCTTGATGACATCATGTATAATTGTCATTTATTCCAACACCTTCTCCTTTCCTTGCAATTACTTTCTAGGGTTCTCTCAGTGAATATCTACCATCTGCATTCCTTCCTTTTCCCTGATTTAAAAAGAAATAAATAAATTTTTCTGATACCCTCTCCGGGCTGCTTCGCAACATCGCGGGATGAGCCCAGGGCAGTGAGCTAGCATGAATATGCCTCCTGTTGCCCTTATGCTTCATGTTTGGATGCAGTAGCTGGCCACCACGAGGCAAAGGCAGTTTTAGGTATATGAACCTTCAGCTTCAATTTTAATTACCTCACTGCAGTAACCTTAGTCCCCTCTGCTTTGCCCCTGCCATGCTCTCCCACCAGGCTCAGCAGTAAGGTTTCCAGACGCACACAAAAGATGCAGCATGGGAATTTCAGGTGAAGAAAGAAAGGACCGAGCCTCCCGCACCGAGTCTTAAATCTCCTCTCCTTCATGCCAGTTTCTTCTCAAAGGATGCTGTGGTATTCCTAGATAAAAATACCCTGGAAAAACTAAGTTAAATGCCTTTTTTTTTTTTTAGCAGGACTTCACTGACTTGCTTCCCATAGCAGTTCCCAGAGTACAGCTGAAGCCAGTTGCAGTTTTCTTCTTGCAACAGTAGAGAGCAGTCGAGACCAGACGGATCAGAGGATGTTCAGATTTCTTCTTTCAGACTGTCTTCCCCCATTTCTCAGGCAAAAGTCTTGATCTGAGCATCTTGCTCAAAACACCAACAGATACCATTTTTCATTATGGAAGTACTTTATATGATTTGCCTACTCTTAGTCCTTCAGAAACTCGTTTCTTGAATGAGATGGGAGAACAAATCGAGGCCAGATAGAATTCAGTAATTCCCTGAATGACATCTAAAACAGACACTGACTAAAGAATATCTTCACGGTGCAAGGATATGTTATTCCTTCAGAGATATACTCCTGGGGAACATTTGCTATGGTATTTCTATGATGCTAATCTATGTGGGGAGGTACAGGAATGTACACACATTTGGCACAGTGAACTGGCACAAATGCTCTGCTGTTAGTGGATACACATACAGAACAACAGAACTCAATTACTTGACCTAAGAGTGATCAGAAAGGAAAAGGCCACAAAGAAGAGACCTCTCATTTTTCTTTATCATATGTTTTGGATGTAGCTTTTTGCTTCATGTTTTATAATGTTAAGACATAACTCATTCCAAATGATTAATTTCAGGCTAGTGTCTCCGTGTATTAAATATCAAGTATTTCCTATGTCATGTAGGTAGGTTAAATTATCCAATTGCCCATAAACATCATTTTTGTCTCCATGGTTACTCAGGTGGTTCTGGCATTTTTCATCCACACCATTGGTTACCAAGGATACGAGTTGTTATAAAATGCAGCAGCTACAAGTCAAGATTGCATGAGTATAGTCCTTCTGCATGCAGCAATTATACATAATAAATCTTGCTTGGCACAGCATTTGAATCCTGAAGGCATTCTCAGTGGAGTTCTTTCAGTTAACCAAGTTAATAAATTTGTTATAAAAGGAGAGGATGCTCACCAAAGCTATCAAACATAAAATGTATATGGCATAACTACGTATCCTGACATTAAGACCTTGAGTACCTTCTGGCAAAGACAGGAACATCCTGATCCTAACTGTATTATTCTCAAATAGAATTCCAACCCAGACCAACAGAAACTGAACCAGAGCAGAATGCTTTCTACATTTAAGGCCAATATTATCTTACCAACAGGGATAATCTCCTGCACTGTACAATGGCTACTTGCTCAAAAGAATCACAAATATTTGCAAATGTCTGCTGCACTACGTAAACTGACAAAATGAGACAAAACTGCCTATGAACACAAAAAGGGACAGAACAGGGAGTGCACTTGTCGTGGTTTAACCCGGCTGGCAACTAAGCACCACGCAGCCGCTCGCTCACTCCCCCCCCCTCCCTCAGTGGGATGGGGGAGAGAATCGTAGAAAAGAAAAAAAGAAAAGTAGAGCCGTGGGTTGAGATAGAGACCGTTTAATAAGAGAGAAGAATAACAATAGTAATAATAATAATGGTATGAGAATATACAGAATATATAAAAAACAAGTGATGCACAATGCAATTGCTCACCACTTGCTGACCGATGCCCAGCCCATCCCGAGTCGCGATCACTCCCCCCGAGCCGCGATCACACAGCCCGAGCTGCGACCACTCTGCCCGCGACTGACCGACTGACCGACTAACCCCCCCGAGCATGATGTTATATGGTATGGAATAGTCCTTTGGTCAGTTTGGGTTAGCTGTCCTAGCTGTGCTGTACTCCCAGCTTGTTATGCACCTGGCTGAGCAGGAGAAGCTCAAAAAGTCCTTGAGTAGTCTGAGCACTACTTGGCAACAACTGAAAACATCAGTGTGTTATCAACATTCTTCTGGTACTAAATCCAAAACACAGCACTATGCTAGCTACTATGAAGAAAATTAACTCTATCCCAGCCGAAACCAGGACAGCGCTAAGCTAGGTTTAAATTTTTCTGCCCACAAAATTGCGAAGACAGCTTTATGCGGGCATTTGTATGTCTGAGTATCTGAACTGTGGGGAGAATACACAGATGAAACAGTTGAACTGTATTTAGAAACTGAATCCTTAATGATCTACATCAGACTGCATGTAAAAAAAAAATAGATGCTGTTTGTAATTTTGCAGTTCATACATGTTAAAAAAAACCCCACTGTATTTTCATTAGAACTTCTCTTTATTTCTTTTTAAATAAAGATGTTATATTTAAAACCGATCACAGAGACTTTTTTTTTAATCCACACTGGAAATTTTTAGTCATTTAACAACATATTAACATATATTATTGTTAATATAATATAATATAAATTCATATTATTAACAGCATATTATTGACACTAACTTTTTTAATGTACAAAATGTAGGTAATGACTAGAAAAAAAAGAAACAGCTTTCGTTTCTGAACCATACACTATACTTCTGAAGTCAGATAAAGTTAACAGACAGTCTTACTATCTGCTTAGGAACATAATATAAGAATAATTTCCAGAGACCCAGAGTTTGCCTTTTAAAATATTATATTGCAGTTTTAAATTGTTGACCATTCTTATACTAAGACATTACAGAATCTGTGAGGGGAGTCTGATTAGTTGCAGAATAAGAAGGGTTGTTTGGGTTTTTTTAATATAATTAGCTATTTCTTTTTCTTCTGTCACATTTTTTTAGACAGGTTTTACTGACTTACCTCAAAGTTTGTATTTTTGGTTTGTTAGCTGATTAAGAATGCTAGTAGGCAGCTGACTGAAGAACTCCATGAAGAGATTTGCAAATTTATAATCATCATACTTTATTTAGGACCAAATTCAGTTCTAGTAACTGTAGTTGTGGAATGACTTCTTAAGTTACCAGTGTTACAGACCTAAGGCATTAAAATTAAACCTGGAATTCATTAGGAAGTTGCAAGGTTTCTGTGAAAGCTAGTCCTCAAAACACCCTGAAACAAGCAGCAAACATTCTAGTAACTCTGTCAAAAGTGTTGATATAAAGTATAGAGCTAAATCTTTGCTATCTTTAGGCTTGTTCAGAACATAAAAATGAAATCTGCATGTTTAGCTCTAACATAAGGGAGCTTTTGAGTTCAGGATTTTGATGTGACCTGTTATTCAAGAGCTGGCTGAAACCACCTTTCTAGAAGAGTTGCATTCTAATCCATGAAACATGCTTCTGTGCATCAGAAAATAGCTGCATAGACAATACTGTAGCTCTAATAACAGAGAAAATAGACTGCAGAATTTTAGTGACACTGCGGTAAATTGTATAAAGCAAGAATATGCTGCACAGTGCATGGTGTGGGTGTTCAGGAAATCAGACTTTTCCGATGCCTCTTCTGAGCTGCTACTTTGAAAATTCAACCTCCCTATGCTTTCTATCAGCTACCAAGTCGTGGGAGTTTGAAGCTTTAGAGCTTTGTATCTTCTTGCCAACGGATGGTATGGAAACGAAGAGCTAACCCATGTTCAAAAGGAACTTGAGTACTCATGGACTAGAAATACACAGCCACAGTAATACCACAATCAGCTCAGAAACTCTGAGCCAAATATGGCTAGATGCTGGGCAGATGTTAAAGCTATCCTGTGTATTTGTCCCTAGCCATCTACTTTTGGCAACAATATGGGACAGGGTACAGCAGTAGATGAACCTTTGGCTCGACTGCGCTTATGTAAGAAATATTTGACACGTAATTTGAACAAGCAGGTCACCAACGTAAAAGAGAGTAAGAATAAGTGTTACATGAAAGATTCTGCTCAAGATAAAATTACACTGTGAAATACAAGAATACTTGAAACTCAGCCTGGTTAATTGCAAATAGCTTGGATCTTCTGTTCCTTGGATCTCCATCTCTCCCTATAACTATAAGCAGTACAGTGATATGGTTATAAAAATGGACCATAATGAAACCATTTCTTTTTTCAAAAACCTCTATCTGCTTCAATATCCCTATTCCAGTCGGCTATTGCTTTTTGGAAGAGGGAGCCTCACAGGCCATTTCTGGTTGAGTACCTTTACCAGCATGGACTGGAGGTCACTGAGCCAGTTGAGAAACTAGAAAGGCAGCAGGGCCGGCCATTTTACTCTAATCCATAATGTGTGTAAACTATGTCCATGTGTTTAATTCCTCTGGTTCCACAGCCGACTTGTTTTTAAGGACTGATTAACACTATGGGAATCAACTACTGCAGGCAACAGCAACAAAATTTCAAGACCTGAGGGAAAGGCTGCTGCAGGGACCAGGAGGG
>NW_009259588.1:2407380-2410672 GCF_000687185.1 Egretta garzetta
CCCCTGCCCTGGGGGTGCTGGCTGGGCCTTGCTGATCAATGCATTGTGCCCACCAGGGCATAGTCGGTTGGGGCAGGGGGCTCACTGTGCTCATGCAGTGGGTTGCCTGTGCCCTGTGGCCACTGGGCTGCATGCCTCTCTGCTGCAGTAGGTCACGGTGTGTAAGCACAAATGTGAGATCACCAAGAAGATTTGGATTGAGGGGAGGGTTAGTCAGTGTCAAGTAATCCCTCCTCCTAGATCAGGAGCCCTGCTTACCTCCTGCCCAGGTGTAAAGGAAAGCCACATCTAAAAACAGGGCTTCTTGAAGGGCAACCATGGTATGATAACTGCAACAATACTGCCATAATATTTTAAAGGACCTATTCTCAACATGCCGAAAAAGCTTCTCAGCAGTAACACTCGGCTTCGAAGCATCACTGTGAGGTCTCGTGAAAGCTAAACCAGAAAACTCAGCACTTGATTTATTCAGTTATGTTCCCAAATAACTAAAAGCTCATAAAATCCTGAGATACATATTGCTTTTTACAGAACAGCTCTCAAACATATCAACAGGAGAAAGAGTACTTGGGGTGGGTTCTTTCTTTTCATTTCGAAAAGGTTTTCTATTTTCTTCGACTCCCAAGGAAATGATGATGATAGAGAAAAGCGGGGTTTAACCTTGCTCATGGTTTTCAACATTGCTATATCTGCATCTTTCACATGTGTCTTTTATATTCCTTTGGCCTATGTGTGTTTTTACAAGGACAGATAAATTAATCTGATGTTAAATTAAATTACTCCTCCCAGTTTAAGTGACTGGGAACATTTCAGTGCTAAGTGAACTGGACTGAAGCCAGTGGAAAGAACATTTTCTTGTACCGATATTCAAGTCTAATCCTAACCCTTGTGTAGATATGGGAACTGGGACTGTGATTTAAATGATACCAGTGGTATGAAATTTGGGAGCCTAATATCAAATCAGCAGTGCCATATGATGCAAAAAAGGATGATCTAGTTAAGACTCACAACATCAGTTCATACTTACTGGCATTTTTAAGGAGTTACTTCTGTACCAATTGACTTTAGACCACAAGAGAGGTTATCTCTCTGCATCAGTCACTTTGCCAGAGCAAGACTTCCCTGTCCTCCTGCAGCTGGCTGTGAGTGACAATGCCGGCACAAGCCACCAAAGCCAGAACAAGCCAATAGCACTCACACCATTTCATTTGCTGCACACTCTCTTCTTTGTCACTAAGAGGAAAGAAATGTCATGAGGTTTGCTTTCATCACTTACTTCTCCTTCCCTTCCCTGGCAGCTGCAGCCAAAGGCTTCATGGGGAAGGTGAAGACAGGGGATGGCAATTTAATGTTCCCAAGGAACCTGGAAAAGCGGAGAGCACAATAAACTCGTGCTTTGTCAAAAAAACACCAGTTCACATGGCCTCCTGCGTTACAGCTACTTTTGTTCATGTGGGCACCTGCTGGACTATTTTGAAAGATATGGAAAAGGCTAATGGCTGATGTTGTAGGATAAGCTTTTAATTTGGGGAAGAAAGAAAAGAAAAAAGAGGGTTCAGGCCTGTGTGTGACTTAGCCTAAACTGCGGATCCAATTCTAGCACTGACTAACTGATCCCTCTTTTGATCGGCAGTGTTTCTTAACCTCTGAAATAGAGTGAGTGGGGACGTAATATTTTTATTAGGAACAAGCAAAGTCATAACACTTTGTAAGGGCCAATTCAGTCTTCTAATTATAAAGACAGGCAAGAGGAAGACTGTTTTCAGTGTAATTAGTGGTTAGTCATTCTTCCAGAATGAGGAAATCATGCGTACAGCTTTTACAGTTCTCCTTGAACTACAAAAAAAGCAATCATATTTAAAAAAAATTAAGAGGGCATAAATGCTAAATGTTTTACTGACTATTGAATGCTTAAGGAAGCACTACATCATTAATTAAATACACTTTAAACCACTTAACAAGTGCCCAAATTGCTGACAATCAAGAGTCAGTGCCCTTATATCAATTTGCCTCTTACATTGATGTAAAAGGTAAAATAGCTGCTGAATATGGCAACTAAAACTAGTAAGAAAACATCATAAATATTTAAAGGGATAGAAAGAGCAAAGTAAAACCAAGCAAAACATTTCTCAGGCTAGAACTTCTAATTTGATTTCTTTTTTCTGATTCAGTGATATGATATGATGGCATCTATACATCCCAAAGGACTTACACAAACATAGGCATGTAAAAAAATGCAGTAATTCTCTCCTATTGAAAATCAATGATAACAATGGACCTTGAGGAAATCCTGTAGCATTATTTTATTAATACTTTGATACAGATATCAAAGAGAAGCAACTTCTTCTGGGATCCAGGCAAAGTTTTAAACACTTCTACACCAAAATAGCTTGAAATTACTAAAAGAGAAGAGATATACATAGAACAAAATAAGGAAATGCTAAACATCTTTGGAAGTAAAAAATAAATAGATGGATTTAAAGAAAAAAATCAAGGAGGCAAAACCACATGTTATCATGATTAAAAGTATACACGTAAAAAGCATTTATGCTCTTAACTATAGGGGGGAGTAGTCTGAAACCATAACTAATAAATGTACAGGAGGTACATGGAAGATTAAAGCTATAAATATCATACATCGTGGAAGGGTTTGGAAGTCAATTTGGTACAAGGAGAAAGAAGACATATCCAAAAGTACTAGATGAAAATACAAACATGATTACCTGTATTATGGAAACACCTGCAAAACCATAATTATCACTATGGTTGGTGTACAAAGTAAAAGTCCTTGCGCTATAGATCTTAACTGAGAAGTTAAAACAATGCAAATAGTGGAAATAGTCAACAAGGAGAGAATAAAGATGGAATAATAAACCCATAAACAGGCGTGTTTTGATGAGTAATTGGCATGATTTTCAGCTGTATCAGCTCAATGGGATTTGAAAATCTCCACAAAGGTCATGTTATCACTGCTTTGTATTTTGCTGTGTTTTAACCCAGCAGTAGGCAATCCAATAAAAAAATCCTACTGAAGACACAGTGCATGCAGGTGCTGTCTTGAAACACCTAGTGCAGGTAAACCCCAAGCAGGGGCTACAGAGTGACTCCACTTAACTTCGTTAGGTAAAGGTTTCCAGGTTTCATGTTGACTAAGAGTACAAAAAAGATTAATTAATAAAGATTAATAAATAGCATCTTTTTATTTCTAGGAGAAGAGGCACATTGTGGAACATGAGCTCAGAGAGGACAGAACCCCAGCGACAGAGCAGCCATCAGTGCAATGCTGCCATTT
>NW_009259588.1:2410742-2414268 GCF_000687185.1 Egretta garzetta
AATGCTGCTAAATTACAGTTGAATTGAAAGCAATACTGTATCTGGAACAACCCACCGTAAAATCACTAGTGTATCATTTATGGATTCATGCGCAGGTGACAAGAAATGGACCTACTCACATAAAGAAATGTTGTAAAATGACAGTTTTGATTAAGGAAAAGGGTAAAAGTATACATCTGCCTCAATGAAAGATAACATACTTCAACAACAGAAAGAAGGAAAGGATGATACTGTGTCACTCTAACCTTTTGTGCTCTTATAAGATTTCCTGACACTATCACTGGTGGGACAGAGAAGCTAATAAAAACCCACTCGGACATCATTTGTCAGGGCAGAAGCTTTACCTACAC
This sequence comes from Egretta garzetta, assembly GCF_000687185.1. NCBI lineage: Eukaryota > Metazoa > Chordata > Aves > Pelecaniformes > Ardeidae > Egretta > Egretta garzetta. Next base: position 2,411,093 of record NW_009259588.1, read on the forward strand.
TAGCAGGAGAAATGACATGTGAGTACAGCTGACAATGCTGTACAAATATGGCCAAGAAGGGGAACTCACCTCATTGTGGCTTTCAAAAATTCTCACAATTATTGAGGAATCAGAAAAAAAACGTGTCTCAGATGCCTTGAAAGTGAATACTACCGTCTTTTTCAGTGTTGGCAGACACCTCGAACTGAAACAGATCAAGTATTCTTTACCTATTGAAGATGGGAGGTGGGGAAAGGGTATTTTTGGAAAACCGCAATACAATCTAACAAAGGTTAAGTATTGGTAACCAGAGTAGCGTATCTCCCAGACCTCCTTCATTTGGAATAAATGTCACATGGAAAACTTCAAAGCAGCTGGTTTGGCAAACCAGGAGAGAGGGAGAAGGAGAGCAGGGCGAAGGGTGACTGGGAGGGCTTCCCCAACACCCAGGTATGGGAGGAACCTCCCTGCATGTGGCAGCAGTGCTATGCCTTGGGCCAGGGCTTCCCTGTCACCACACCCAGCTGCATAGAAGGGCCATTTGGCAGTGATGGGGGGGTGCGTGTCAGAGGCAGGCTCCAAAGTGTCCCTGGATGTCTGGCAGCTAGTTAGTTGTCCTGGATGATGACAGCTTCGCAAGGCTTTTGTCTGATCAAATGAATGCACTTACTGTGGGAAGGCAGCTGGAGGTAACCAGATCAACATTTACCTAGAAGGCTACATTTTGAAGTTTTAATGATGTTCAGATAGCATTACAGCATGCTGCGCCTATTATTTCATAAGGGTTAAGCCATATCATCAGTGATATGACAGGCAAGAATTGACTTAGCAAGAACATACCATCTTCGCCATCTGCAGCCAACCTGCTTTCTCGGTCTGTTCCGCCATTTCATAGTGTTTCTGGAGTTTGCAGACTGTGAACAGGCACACGGTGCTGCTGCCAGGTTTCTCGAATGGGAGCTGTTTGCTGTGATGCCTTTGCATTTGCGTAGGACTAGCTGTCTCTTATTCACCCAATGGAGAAGGCAATCTGCGCTCAAGAAAGTCAAGGGCACCGGATCAGCTACTCCCATGCAGAGAACGCAGAGGTAGAGTTACTGCTCTCACCCTTTTGGTAAGATGGTGGGAGGTACCTCCTGATAGGACGTTCAGAGGACTTGTCTCCCTAAGCCTGTGCTGTGCCAAGGAGCCTTTCGCATACTTGCACAGATCATTCAAAAAATGCTAGCATTGAGTATGCAAGTGAATAATCCTTCCTGCAGAAGAAATAAAAAAAAATTGTGCCACTATATCTGGTGTTTTTCAGTCAGTAAAATTAGGATCACACAACCATGCAAAGCATTGGAGGGCAATCCTCTTCCCCCCGGGTCAGTAAATCAACCCTCAGTGCCAGCAGGAAGGCTGCAACGCGTGAGAAATGGGGCTGCCTCACAAAGGAAAGATAGCCAGGCTTCCTCTCTCTGCACACACTTCCTCTTCAAAGTCAAGTAGCCTTGGTCAACATCGGAAAAAATGTAGCAGTCTTCTCATTGATACTTTTGTGTTGTTATTGAATAATTCTTATGAATTCACAACGTACTTTTTACTTCAAATAAGCAGACTTCAGCCTCCATAAGCTGGCCGAAGCAGCCAACACATGGAAACGACAGAAACTGAGGAAACAAAATTGGCATAACAACATAGTGAAAAGAGTATTTTTAAAAATGTCAGGGGACAATTCCTTTAGGCTCCTTCACATATATTCACAAGCAATCCACTGTTACAGTTCAGCGATTTAATTCCTTGCTTTACAGAGCAAGCACATGAGCTATGGGCTCCCTGTAGCAAGGAAGATTTAAGTAGCTTCAGGAACTGTCATACAGACTAAGGTGGGAATCAGAAGAGGAGGTAAAAAGAAGAGGTAAAAGCAGTTGTATGCTCAAGAGATGACATTTTTACAGCTTCAGAGCACTTGTTTTTTCATCATCCTGCAGCACCTGCAAAATACCATTTACCCGGAGTCAAGCATTGGCAATTCATTAAAGACTAAGCCGAATTTGGCAATACACTAGCATCACTAGCAGGTGGAAGAGAGAATTTGGGACCTTGCAGGCTGGTGCAAATCAGCAAGAAACCTTTGCAATTAGAGTTTGAAATTCACAGCTCTTTGCATTTTATTTCACTTGAAAATGAAATTGCTTGCTTAAAATGTTGTTAAGATGGACAGACTTAAACCATTTCTCTATCACATATGGACTTGGGCGTTGAGTAGAAAAATGCCTCTTTCCAAATGGAAACAGGCCAATTATTTTGGAATGCAATTGTAAAAATCAAAGAAATGAACAAACCATTTTTGCATGCTCCCACTGCAAACATGCTAGAGTCCCTCAGCAGAAAACGTGAATGAGGCAAGAACTAGGATAGAGCAAAATCAAAGACACAGAAATGCTGAATATTTTATTGAAAAGCTGTGCCGAGTAAGCTACAGGTACTCTTACAGAGACTTCAGACGGAGATACTTGTCATTAGGATGCGGGGCTTTGCCAGCTGAGCAGCGTGGTATCCCTGGCACAATGTTTATCAGAAAATTGGAAAGGTAAGAATCAGAAGGAAGGTAGAAAGAGGATGCATAGAGTGGTGGGCTCGCCCCAGCGCAGCTCACGCCAGGTGGGTGCTAGCCTCCTGCTGCCAGTCACCGTGGCAGATCCCTACTGGGAGCGACAGTGTCCCCAAAACATTGCACGCGGACACAGAGCAGTCGACAGCCATGCAGGTGACGAAGGTCTGGAGACCTGCACGCAACGTGATGATACAAAGGCGGTGGGATCCCACCTTCCAGGCCCCTTGGCAGGCCAACAGGGATCATAGAATCATAGAATTGTTTAGGTTGGAAAAGACCTTTAAGCTCATCAAGTCCAACCGTTAACCTAACCCTGCCATCCCACCACTAAACCACGTCCCTAAGCTGCGGTCGCCTTTCAAGCGCCAGCACGGAGGGCTCGGCTGCCTTCTCATGAAAGCCTGTTGGTCCAACATCTTAAGACCTTTGCTTAAGGTGTTAAGGCCTGGGAGCCTCTTGCTGCTGTATCTTCAGCAGCGGCACCGAGGTCCGCCCTCTGGAAAGGTAAAACCCCTCTCGGGGTAACCCCGCGGAAGGCAAACACGGCTCCGCCGCAGCGGGACGTCGCTGCGGAGGGCGGCGGTGGCAGGGGGGCAGG
>NW_009259588.1:2414963-2470292 GCF_000687185.1 Egretta garzetta
CCGGGCCAGCGGCAGCCGTGATCGCGGTCTTCACGGAGCTCTCCCGCCCTCCCCCGCCTGCCTGTGGCAAAATGCGTGCGTGTGCAACCTGTTAGTGCGGGGAGAAACAACGGTGGGGCTGCGTTGGGGGAATGAGTATGTTTTGGTGTTTAATCTGCAGATGGATTTATTTATATACATACATAAAAATACATATGTATATGTGAAGGATCAAACAGTTTTGATGGGATGTTAGGTCCTAAGTGTGCATGTGTGTTTAACTATATCTGAAATGCGTGCGTGTGCAACCTGTTAGTGCGGGGAGAAACAACGGTGGGGCTGCGTTGGGGGAATGAGTATGTTTTGGTGTTTAATCTGCAGATGGATTTATTTATATACATACATAAAAATACATATGTATATGTGAAGGATCAAACAGTTTTGATGGGATGTTAGGTCCTAAGTGTGCATGTGTGTTTAACTATATCTGATCTGAGCTCAGAAATCATAACTCTGTGTTGTCCTCCGCATGTGTATATACGTATTTGGGTATTTATATATTCGAAGAATGTGAGAAGATTGCTCTTGCCGAGTTGCTGTCCAGTCTTCTGTCAAAGTGTGTGTTTGTTACAGCCTAAACATGTATTCATGTGTGACTGGTGAGCATGGTGCTAACGTGTAGTATGTGAAATGCTTTCTCAGATTGCATTCTGAGCTTAAGCATGAAAAATACTATGTGTGATGTTTATATCACTGCAGTTTTGGGCATTATCTACATTGCAATTGCTGTACAAAACCAGAAGGCAGTTCCATCATTCTGCTGACCCCCTTCAGGAGCATATCACAGATAACCTATGGATAGTCAGATAGCTGCGGGAACAAAATGAAGCACAAACTGTTTTGCCCTCTGTTCCTCACTGCCTGTTTGTGCTGTAGGAGTGCTCTCATGCTGGCTGCGTGACAAGATAGTTGTGGGGTTGATACAGGATATACTGGCTTTTAAACTCTTTGGGGTAGGTTCTGTATCTGCCTTTGCCTTTACAATATCTTGTAGTAGGAGACTGATCCTCAGCCACACGACTCTAACCTTGTGTTTGGCAAGGCTGACTGTTGCAGTTGATATTTCACAATTAGGTATTGTCTTGAGCCAAATCTGAATCATTAAAAACCTGGCATAATACAAAATTTAATAGGTGATGCTGTCTATACTCATTTTGGTAGGTTAGATGATGGGGATTGAGCTGCTCAGCATGTTACACATCAAATTGTGTGTCTGAGTGGTGCAGGTAAGGTGCGAGTGTATGTGTGCAAGCTTCACGGGCTGATGCTTTTCCCTTAAGCACAAGGCAATGGGAAAAATGCAGCGTAGCCTGGATTTTACATTATTGAAGCTAATTGGAGTTCTGGTCACGGTCTGTGGAGAAGGCTGTGCTCTGGGGATGCTTGCCTGGTTTAGTCTTTCCCCACCTTTTCCTTCAGGGAGTGCTGAGATAGAGGGCTGGAGGTGCACTTCTGAAACCTTCAGGTTCCACAGTAAACACGTGCAAATACAAATCTGTTACATCTTCATTAGTTGCCTATCACTGAGCTGCAACTCTGTCAATTCTGATGAGCTGCATGGGATGAAGAAATTTTGGTGACCTGGAGGTACTGCAGTTCAGTTCACCTTTGCATATGGCTGACCTCTCACTGTGTTGGTTTTGGATGCTGTCTGAGCAGGCTGCTAATTTCAGTGGTGTGGAGATGGGGTGTTTTTGTGGGCAGGTTTCTGAACCTTCTAGTGAAATCCCCGTTAGGAATGCTTTAAAAACAGTTGATTCCCTTTCCTCCCCAAGTGCACAGACATGTTATCGGTTTCAGGTGGAGCCCTTCAGACCCTTTCCAGCTGTACCTTCTGTGATATTGAATAAAGTAGGCTTGCTGTGGGCTTCTTCACATATTGGTTGTATGGACTTTGCTTATAGATATTTCCTTCAAGAAAGCATGTGGTAATGCTTTATGTTTGCTAGTTTTGATAGTGGTAGTAAATGTATATCCTTAGTAGGAAAATTGGCGATTAAAGATGGAGTTGTGATCAAGTGCTGTATATCCAGCAGGCTGCAATTTCAATGCTGTAGAGGAAACACAGAACCACTGTAATGGATATTGTACCCATGAGGAGAAATCCTTCCTACTGTCAGGCCTTTAGCTTTCAATTTCTGTCACAAAGTATCTTTCAGTGCAAATTTATAATCAAATTTAACTGCAGATGTAGTTGCTTTTCCATTTAAGTACCTAATTTCTTTCTGAATGGTGCCAGGGTATGACTGTTGAGTATTTTTCAGGATGATGTGACTTTGTTTTGAGCAATAGGAATTCAGTCAATCCAGGTGGAGGTAGTATGAATGCAGTTAGCCTGATGCCAGTTTTCAGCTAGTTAACCTTCATGAAGGGACAGTTTAGTGGTTGTTTCCTGTCCTAATGCATTTTCCTTGATAAATCTGTCCTCTGTACAAGTTTATTAACTCTTCTGCATGTTACAAGGAGTTCCACTGGTTAAATATAGATGGCTCTTAAAGAAATAAAATGTGCTCAGTCTTCTAAGGTGGGGCTCCAGAGGTTTGCATCTTAGGGGAGTGTGTGTGCACACGTGTGCTTTATCTGTTTATAACAAGCAAGCAGCCTTCTGAACAGCAGAGTTAATGAAGACTTCTGTGAATTTGTGCCTTGAGGTCAAACAAGGATTTTTCCATTGTCTTTGTATGTGCCTCTATGTTTAGTTGTTTTTTTTTTTTCCATGTAGTCCCCTCTTTCCACAGGCTGCACTGATGGTGTGACACAGGGGCTACCATCTTCAATTATGGAAAATGGATGGCGTGTTTTTGAGGGTGGGCCTGTGGAAGTTCAAATTGCAGTTTTGTGTTCTCTGGCTTGGCTGTTTTTACAGAAGTGATAGGAACTTAGTTAACAGCTGATAACCTATCCTTCTCTGATTTAAAATTGGTCAGTGGCTTAAAGGGTACTGTAAGTAAAAAAAGGGATCTCCTTACACAGTGGTCAAGAATCTTTTTCTCTGCAGGAGACCAGACTAATGATGGACATAAAACTTGGCATGGTCATCTGGGTGAAAAGACTTCCCCTCCTGCCCCCCCTTTCTTAGCCAAGAAAATTTACTCATTTCTCTGCTCTTACATCAACACATGAGATTTCAAGTCTAGAAATGGATGTACAGTGTCCAATTGCATTAACAGTCTTCTTGAAGGTGATAAAATAGCAAAACACAAATGGAGAGAGTGTTTATGTACTTCACTTGCAAGATTTTGGTTTTTCTGGCTATCTACTGTTGTACCCACACCACCTTATGCAAGCTTTTTTCTTGCAGTGGATGTGATTGTATCTTAGGCAGTGGCTGGGTGTTCAATACTCTAATCTCAAAAATGGTCAATTAACTTTGTTGACATTAGTACTTACATTTCTTGAGCCAGTTTCTGCCAATCAATCTGTGAACAGCCCTCAAAGGCTATCGTAAATCAGATACACTTACGTAACTTCTAAGTCTGGTTTTATAACACATAGTCTTTTAATACAAAAATAATCACCTAAAACCCTAGCACATCCATTTGACTTCAAGTGTCAGGCTATTGCTTCTTCTACTGTATGGTGTATTGTTAATTAATGAAGGTAATATCAATCACCCAAAAGCCATAAAACAGAAAGTTTGCTTTTCATTTGAAGTGAAGTGGGTTCCAGAGCACTTTTGCAGTAAAACTAAAAATTAATATAGTAGTTCTGCATTGTCTTCCTCCACAATGTTTACATCGTGAGTGCTATTACTGCTATAATGTCGAAGTAAAATCTAGTAGTTGATTTAATTGCAACAATTCAGATTGCACTGGGCAATAAATAACATAAAAGATTTTAATGCCCTTTCCATAGCTGGTAATGCATTGGCTGAAGTTGTAAACTTCTGTTGTTTCCAGACAACCTCTATGTTTTGGAGAAAGCGAATGTTCGCAATTTCCTTTGAACTGTGAACATCTCTGTGTTCAGCACTTGATGTAGTATATTTACAAACTTGGGTCCTCCAGATCTGCAAAATTAGCTTTGTTTAAAGTATTAGATATAAAATAGCAGTATTAACAATTGCAAAGGTTCAAGTATCATAAACGATATCTCTTAAATCTTGTTGCTGACTTAAATGGGATCATGACTTTGTCCCATGAAGCTTTTCTTTTTTTTAAAAAAAAAAACCAGAACAAAACAGTATTTAAAGTCTTGACAATCTGTGAAAGACCGTGAATCTTATGGGTTTAAATTGTAGGGCTTTCTCTGCAGCAATGAGAGGGAGAATTTTTTTTCTACTGAAGGTTGAGACTTTTTCAAGAACTACTGTAGTTCAGGAAATGGCACTTAAGGAAAAATTTTCAAAATCTGAAAAACTGCAGTACAACAATGATGATTTGAATCAATTAATAGTTCCTTTTTATTTTGGGGGGCTTATAGTCTAAGTGGAGAAGAAAAAAACCCTTTTCGTTTCAACCCTGTGCTATAGCAAAGCTTTTGCTGTAGTTTTGGTATAGTCCTTGAACAAGTGCAGAACAAATGCATTCTTGTGTTCTGTGCACTTACGTGATCCAGCTTAAACTATCTGTGTGGGTACCTTTCTTCTAACTCTCTGTGTAATTTACTCAAGTTTCTCCAGAAGCATCAGCCCTCACCTGCCAATTGTAGTTCTGCCATAAGAGGATGTCTCGGTATCTCGTTGGAGCCCGCTGTGCAGGGCAGCTTGCTGTACTTACTGCCTGCCGTCATAATCACACTTGAACTAGGAAGTGGGTTGAGACCACACCACTTCAGTCAGCTGTTGGACTGTAACAACTCAGAGCTCTTCAAGCTTGAAAAAGATCTGTACCACCTTTTCTGCGTGTGTATGTCTCCTTCCAGGCAGTCTACTAAATCTCCTTTTTCCCCATTCAAAGCTCAAAACTGATGTTATGTACACCGGTTGGATAGTTTTCTTTTGCAGTCTGTTTTCTTGTTGTAAAAATAGTTTAATACTGGAAGAAGATAGGTAGAGAAATTCTGAAATACCCTTCATGGGAGGCTTAGGACAGGTTAGATAAAAATCCAAAGGAGGATGTAAGGATGCTCTTGTCTTGCCTCTGGGCAGTGGAAGGGACAAGATACCATCTTGTTCCTTGAAGCTCTTCCTTTCCAGGTCTCACTTCATTTTCACTACAGAGTACATATTTGGTGATAGCAGGGAGAACTGATAAGTGAGTCCATGTTCTTGTGAAAATGGAAAACATATGTAAGTCAGAGTATGTTGTTTTAGAGGAAACTGTGCAATAGTTTGCTTCTCTTCTAAGGGAGGTATTTCTACGTCCCTGGCCTGTCAGTGGGGAGTGCAGGGCTCTCAGATGTCTAAGGATCTCACTATGTGCTACTGACTCTTACTGAGGTTAGTTTTTGATTCATGGTGCCCACTCCTTGCTGGTCTGGCTGACCTTGGGGCTATACAAATGTCTGTATTGCAAATTAAGTAGTAACAACCCTGAATTATTCTGACCTTTTCCCATAGGATATAAATGCTGACATTAATAATAGTGTTTTAATTTCTCAGCAAAGCAGTTCCACCATTCATTGGTGTTTTTAAAGTATTTTTTTCTTCCCTGTGAATAATTCTTGACACCATATACCCCTGCTAAGCGTCTCACCTTTAGGATTTCCACTGTTGTTTGCTCTCCACAGCAGTTGTAACAAAGGCTACTTAAATCTTGTAGAACAAAATTACTCCTTCCATGAAGCATTTTGGTTTTATTTGTCCAGTTGGTGTCACTTGATGGTTGACAGAGCTGTGGGTGCCAGTGGAACCTAGTAGAGCACAAAGTCCACCCAGCATAACACAGCAGGGTATTTTCAGCTATTCTGTGTGTTGTTTTACCGCTATGAACTTGCTGTTTGTACCCTGAACCTGACCAAGGAAATTGATTTAGAGTTGGAACTTCATGCCAATCTAATGTCAGCCTTCAACAAGACCTGTGGGAGCCCCTCTGAATAAAGCGGAGGGACGTTTGCAATTATAGCTATATCCTGTAGCTGCAATAACTTTCCATAGTAGTCATGGTTCTGTTTTCATACATACCTATTGTTAGAAAATTGTGTGAGAGGGGAAGGTGACTTTGTGCAGGTCAAAAGCATTGATGATTCTGTGATAACTTCCACATCTGTTGAAGGGCTTGAAAATTACCCCCCTTATTTCCATGCCTAACCTGTGGCTGTTTTGATGAAGTGTGTTCAGTACCTGTTAATGTTAGAATTCCTAGTACCTGCACATGTCCCAAGCTTTTCTCTGTTATTAGGAACAAATGCTGCTGTCACGAAGTTCTATTTTTCTTTCTTCTGCAGTATTAATACAGTGTTAATGCTCAGCTATTAACTAACTAGCCCAGGTATTAATGCAGGTACAATAGCTGATCAAATAACTGATTTGAATTCTTCATGAGGGGTGGATTTCTTGAAGGATTGTGTTATATTATGTTTAATAGAAATGTTGACGTGTGTGTGTACATATATGTACATAGACACTTTCGTATTATGTTTAATAGAAATGTTGACATATGTGTGTGTGTACATATATGTACATAGACACTTTCATTAGGACCACCAAATTGGTAATGTGTTCATTTACTTAGCCACCCTGCTTTTTATAAGAGATTATGTCAGTTCAAAAATAGGGGTTTTGCTTTAGCTGCGGCTTGAGTTTCAGATGCTGTTTCAGTATTTCTTTTGGCATGCTACCTAGCTGTACTAGTGACCAGAAGGGCGAGGAGGTGAGAAGCCCCTGCTTGCCTTTCCCACTGATGCTAATGTGGCTGGGCCTGGTGTTCAGGGCCCTCGGTCTCCTGGAGGTCTCTGCTGTTTGGCATTGCTCTCTGACTGCTTTCATGGCACCACTTGTTCCTGTCTCTGATTTTGTTAGCCTGAAGGGATTCTGCTACACCTTTTGTAGGGTGCCAGCGTACTGCCTGAGGCTGTATTTGCTGTTCTGCAGTTCTAGGATTTGAATGTATTCCCAGATACAGGCAATTCGGTCTGTACATGTTCTTACTGAACTGGCTTAATTATGTGTAGGAGGTGGCAATATTGTTCTGCTTGGCTGACCTCTTTCTCTCTCTAAGGGAGAAAATTACTTGCAACTGTGTTAAAGCCCAGGTGAACCGAAATGCGGAGTGAGATTTGGGGTGGAGGAGATGGGAACAATACAGGCAATTCCTTTTCCTTGGAAGGCTGTTGTATTTCATGTGTTCTCTACCAAAAGATGTGGTCCTGATAAGTAACTGCATATGTTTAAAAGATTGTAAAGTCAAAATGCTTGTATTGAGGGATCAGTTCAGAATTCCCCCTTCTCTTGTTGGCTAAAGCACTGCCAACGGCTGCCAGCTGGAACAGAAAAACATGGCTTCCAGAGTAAGACAATATATGTATAATACCTATATATTTTTACAGTACCTACACTTCTCAAGGCTGCCATACCTCATCTAGCTAACAGTGCGAGTCATACTTGAACTGTTAAGAGCCAAGACAGTCTAAAGTCATTACAGCAGTGCTGTTTGCTTGTATTGTTATAAAAAATAACAGGTTTTGTGATACCAGTGAGGGATATAGATTGAGCTAGAAAATAAATCTTGTGGCCACACTTACTTTTAACTGCTGGAATCTCATGGTTGGCTGCCTTCTTAAATTATAATGTCTCTTGTGTTTGTGTGATGAAACTTACACTTGTAGGGAACAGTACAGTATCATGGGGAAGGTAAGAAGAGCATTGCACACATACACTGCAGCAGTGTTTACTGTCTTAGCTGTTTAAGAAAGCATGCGGTTTCTGGTAGTTACGTTCTCATCTGTGGATCAGAAGCTCTGCACTGAATTGTGATTGAGCGTGCTTTGTGTTTGAGCGTGATCCTAATATCGGGAAGTGCATGCTAGTTTTGCAGTGAATGCAAGCTCTTTTATTATGTGGAAATTAAACATCAATAGATGTATGTGTAGCCACAAAGGAGCATGAGAGGACACAGTACTGCTTTTGTGCATTCACTGTGTCCTCCCATGGTGTGTCCCATAAGGATTCAATGAAGACTGTGCATGCAGTCCAAAGTCTGGCATTTTGTAGGTTCGGTAACTCATATTTTCTTAATATAAATTAAAAAACAAAAAAAACCCCAAAAACAAACAACACGTAACTGTTTGCTACAAGTACTTGTGTTTCTGAACTCAGGACAAGTAATGCTGCAAAAATCTGGATCATTTGCGTGGTGTCTCAGTGTTTTTCTTAGTGTTGATAGAAGTAATCATGTGGACTCCTCAGTCAACTCTTCTGTAGGGGTATAGAAGCTGCTACTTGTCTCCTTTTAGTGTCAGTGAGATAGTAAAGGTGGCCTTGCAGAGGAAAAAGGCCTATAAAATAAATTATTTTTCTGCCTTCTGATTGGGGTTAATTCTGACCTTGTGATGTTCTGATACCGAGCCTGACGCATTTTTCCTCAGGCTAAAGGACTGAAAGTCTCTCCTAGGCATCTGGTACATTTGGCTGCTCCTGGGAATGAGTGAAGGTTACAGCAAATGAACAGTATCTCAGAAACCTTGAGTTTCAGTAGTAAGCTCTTCTGCAAGTCACAATTTTTGTAGCTAACAGTTTTTCCAAATCTAGACAGATTTCTACAGAAACAGGAAAAAAAAGCTGTGTTTGAAGTTATGGTCTTACCTTAATAATATCTTCCTCCTTAGTCTGCTGAGGTATTTGGAGTATATGTGTTAATAAGTTAGAAATACTTATTAGGTTGCCCATTCTATCTATGTTCCTCTGTTCTCATTCTCAAAAGAAACAGAAACATTCCAAAAACTGTTGAAAGGTGAGGTTATAAAAATTGTATGCTCTGTGCAGCGCTCTGGTTTAGTTTGAAAGTTCTGAAATAAAACACTAAGTAAAAATAATCTTTGAATAATGTGTTAGAATACATGTGCAGATGGTCGACATGGGCAGGTGTATGTTAGTGGGTTCAGCTGGAAGGGCTTAAGGAATTACCTGTTTTCAATTGGAGATCACTGTGTGCATAGCTGAGAGCCAGCATAGGTTCACCAAGGGAATGTCATGCTTGACCAACCTCTTAGGCATTTCATTGTAGAAGTCTGGCCTGGTAGATGAGGGGAGAACAGTGGTTATTGCCTATTTTGACTTCAGTAAGGCTTTTGACACTGTCTCCCATAACATCCTTGTAGAGAAGCTGTTGAAGTATGGGCTGGATAAGCAGACTGATGTGGTTTGAAAACTGCCTGAATGGCTGTTCCCAGAGTGTGATGGTCAGTTGCACAAAGTCTAGTTGGAGGCCAGTAACTAGAGGTGTACCCCAGGGGTCAGTACTGGGTCTAGTACTGTTTAACGTCTTTATTAATGATCTGGATGATAGGGCAGCATGTGCCCTCAGCAGGTTTGCTGATTACACAAAACAGAGAGGAGAGGCAGATAGGCCAGAGGGTCATGCTGCTATCCAGAGAGACCTCAACAGGCTGGAGAAATGGGCTGGTAGGAACCTAATGAAATTCAAGCCCATGGGGAAGAACAACTCAATGGGCACTACCCAGCTGCAGAGCAGATTGGCAGAAAAGGACCGAGGGGTCCTGGTGGACACCAAGGTTGACCATGAGCCAGCACTGTGCCCTTGCTGCAAAGAAGGCTAATGGTATCCTGGGCTGCATTGCTAGCAGATCAAGGGAGGTAATCCTTCCCCCATACTCAGTACTGGTGAGGCCACACCTTGGGTACTGTGTCCAGTTTTGGCCTCCCCAGTACAGGACAGATACAGAGCTACGAGAGAGTCCATTGAAGATAGTTAAGGGACTGGAGCATCGCTCCTGTGAGGAAAGGCTGAGGGAGCCGGGGCTGTTTGGCCTGGAGAAGGCTTGGAGAGAACTTCAGTGTTTACAATACGTGGAGGGAGGCTGTGAAGAAGATTGAGCCAGGTGGTGCCCAATGACAGGCCAGCAGGCAACAGGCACAGACTGAAACATGGGAGATTCCCTCTGAACATCAGGGAACACTTTCTCACTGTGAGGGTGACCAAGCACTGGCACAGGTTGCCTGGGGAAGTTTTGGAGTCTCCATCCTTGGAGATACTCGGATCTGTCTGGACATGGTCCTTGGGCAGCCTGCTCCCAGTTGCCCAGATTGAGCAAGGGGGGGTAGACAAGGTGACCTCCAGAAGGCCGTTCCAACCTAAACCATTCTGTGGATTGATTGTGTGAGTCTGCATAGTTCATTTCCATGCAAAAGGACACAATTTCATTTGCATCACTTTCACAGTGAAATAAAAAAGACAGTGCTCCATGTTGTGGGACCCTCAGGACTGACTGAAACACTCTTTGCCTCCTTTGCTAAGCGCGCATTGCGGTTCAGTTGCTGATGGTACCATACCCTGACACTGCCCAGGGCTCAGCTATTTCAGTGGCTGTGTCCCGAGCAGGACATGTGAAATGACTTGGCTTAAAAAAATGAGATCTTTTGGGCTTTTTGTCTTACAGAACCAGGTAACTTTGTAGTGGATGGAAGTACAGAAGAGCAAGGGGGAATGCAAGACAGTAGAAAATGGCCCTGTTGCTGAAGAGTTTGTATCATAGAAGTAGTACCTGGAAGCATCCAGACAACCTATTGCTCTTTCTAAGGTGAAGCCTTACTAAATTAGTCCTATTCACTACAGAGGAGCACAGCTATTGCTTCCTGAGAGAACATCTAACTGCAGATATCAAAATAATGTTATACCAGAAGCAGTGTAGTGTTGTTGTGTGGTGTGGTTTGGGGTTTTTTGTGTTAGTTATTTCTTGTGATCAGAGATAATTTTTCTAAATGTGCAGCATATGAATAAATTAGGAGACCAGCTTACTCTTCTGTGTTCTGGCTGCTTTGCTGCTGCCTTAGGAGGGGGACTTTTGTTGGTGTTGGACAGAACAAAGGTCACAAACATCAAGCTATATTTTTAAATCAAGTATCAGGCTTTTGGAAAGTTAATAATAGTCTTTACTGGTTTTGCCAGGGAGCTTGCCCAAAGCCTTATTTTTTTGTACTTGGGACTTGTTTTTAAATCTAATTTGTTTTTTTCTCTTTTTATTCTTGCTTTAGTGATGTTCTGCGGTCATTTTGTTTATGTCTTGAGCAGAGTTAGCCTTTGTGCCACAGACTTGAGGAGAAGTTGTCAGAGTCCAGTACTCTCTGACCAGGTTCTTTTAGATATTCCATGTGTGGTGAGTGTAATGCTTAATATCAGATTTACTTATGTGGAGATGCTTGATGTGACACAGGATTTCTGATTTAGCAGAGCAATACAAAATATATTGAAATCGCAATGCAAACGTACATTACACTTGGCAAAACATAGCAATGGCAGTTTACAGTTCAGTTGCAGTACCAGTGTGATTCCCATTACTGGTCTGTCTAATAAGCTCACCATCACAACACTGGGTGTCCTCCATCACTGGGAAGGAACGCGTGGGCTGAAGCCAGCTCAAGCCCATTTCTCTCTTCAAAATTCTATACTTAGTTGTTCAGTTTTATACTCTGTATTGGGCTGAGCTGCATGCTCGCTTCCCCCATGCTGGTCTGGCTAGTTCAGGGATACATTCTCACTCTTTAATGAACTAAATGGGAGAAACATTTACACCATCAGTTAAACACCTATCAACAGTTGAGTGGATCAACACCACCTACCACCTAAAATAAAGGCTAACCTCTGGTCCCTTTCATGTTGGGACAAATACACAGCTGGCTTTGCAAGAGCTGTGGTCAGTCACATCCTACCTTATTCCCTGAGCTCCCTGGGCACATTGCCCTTGCCCATCTCCTCTGAGCCTTCTTCCACTGTAGGGGTTTATTGGTCAGTCACAAAAGTACAAGCTGCAGACCACAGTCCAGTTGCTCCTGTGCTTTGCAGACATGCCATCTACAAAAGGCCCTTTCTCAGAGAGCAGAAGCCCAGCTACTGAGCTGCTAGGGTTTCTGCTCTAGTTCAGTCAGCCTTAGCATGAGTAGCGTGTCTAAGTAACTTCCTTTTTCCCTTTGCAAGGGAAAAAAGCAAGATGGTCTTTCATAATATAAAATTATGTGTGGTAAGGAACCTGCCAAGAGCAGCCGATGAGCAGCATTTCTATCATATGTAGATACAAGCAGCTGAAATATGAAAGCCATTACCTTTACCGAGTCACATAATGAACATCAAAAGGAATTGCCTGGGATACTCTACGTTGAGAACAGCTGTTCTCTGAAAAAAGCACTGCCTGTGTTTTCATTTACAGAAGGGTTTTTTGGTCAAACATATACTTAGGATCATTTATGTGGGGGGAGTTGTGAATTTGGCTAAAATAACTTTTTCCTTGCATGAGCAATGTTGTTTTGAACTATTTGTTCCTTAGTAGACCTATTTGTTGCTTAGGCTGCCTTATTTGGACAATTTGGTGTCCTGTCAAGGAGTGTCTCCCTAGAAATTCTGGAGAAGTGTCTGCTTTCATTACCTTGAATAGCTGGAAGAGAATAGCTTGAGGGCTGCCTCAAGAGCTGACTTAACATTGCATGGATTTTAGCACGGACAATACTGTCCATGATTCCTTAGTTAAGGGTACCTGCTAGTTTCTGTTTAAAGTCAGAGCAAAACCAGGGTCTCGATAACTGCAGACAGAACCCAAGCATGCAAATCTTTCTGGGACACTTCTGCATCTCCAGAGAATGAGATTTCCAGGTAGGTAAATTGTTCTGTATCTTCAACTTGCCTGATCTACTATGTCATACATCAAGAAGTCAGGAAGTAATAATAAAGCCTGCATTTAACCTGTCTATTAGCTTGTACTGTGACATTCTAATTAATGCTCACATCTGACTTATTTTTTCCTGTGCTGTCTGTTGCAGTGCTTCATGGCCACAGCAGGGTGCTAAACAATATTAGAGGAAACAGACGTTAAGACGTATAATTTCCACGCAGCTGGTTGGAAAAGCAGTTGTCACTGCCTTCCTGGTGAAGCATGGCATTTGGACTTGGTGTTCTCTGCCTGTTACTATGGGCAATAACAGGTAGGAGTTCACTTCTTGTGTGTCTGAGTCACACAGAATGAGTGAAGCAAATGCTCCTGGAGTGTGTATGCAGGTGTGAATGAAATATTAATAAGGCAAGAGCTGGGAAATCTTGTGACTCCTCAGTGCAGAAAGTTCTTGTAAGGTACAGCTTCATAACTAGCAGCTGATTGCAGTGGAGGAAGGCAGTTGTGAGTAGCTGTTTGGAGCCAATTTCAATAGGACTGTTTCAGGGGAGATGCACGGGGCAATGAGGGGTAGTGGGGGAGTTCAAAGGATTTTCCTTCTCTTTCTCTTGTAGGACAGCGATTAAAGAACGATGTGTTGCTTGTGTTCTAAGCTTTTTTTCTCCTGAAGTAACATAGGATGGTTGACTTATAACAAGTATAAATGCATTTGTTTACATCTCTCACCTCGTCATACGCTCTGTAGGCATGTGTTTCCTTTCAAAGACCACAGGGAAGTCCTGTAAGTTTCTGCTTCAGCCACAGAGATAGGTAAAGTATTTCCATAATCAGGCAGATGATGAATGATAGTAATTCTTAATACTGCCCCTATGTCATAGGGAGACTTAATCTGGTGCAGGCAGTTTTGACACAGCAACTACAGAACAATATATGCAAACATGGGGTTTATTTCTTTAAAAGGCAGTGTTTGAATTCTGGCTGTGGAGATAGGAGCAGTATCTATATTAGTAAAATTGAGAAAATTATACTGAGTTATCTGGCTTTCATCTCCTTAAATAGGATTGGCTGTTTCATGAAGGAGAGCCTTGCTAATGTGCTAAGGTTTAAATTGACTACTGAATTCGGAAATGTTGGGTGAGGGGGAATAGGCATTAACTACAGCTGTGCTCGCAACTGGTTTGAAGTAGTCCTCAAGATCACCCTGAGGATCTCATAGTGCCAAGCTTTTTGAGGCGAACATGGAGCTGAGGTTTTTGTTGCTGTAATAAACAATAAGTATGCCTTTTGTAAATAAATAAAATGCTCTTCTATGAGCTACTGAGTACCTGCTGTAGGCTCCATGCCAGTATCTTTAGAAAAAAAACACAGCAACCTCCATAGAAAGCAATAATGTGTAGTAAATACTGAATTTTGGCTGTAGGGAATGTCAGTTTTATGCTTTTGATAATGCTGTTAATTGTTAGCAGGCTAGAATATCCTCCATGTGCATATAAAAAAATCTTGTTTTCATTCTTCAGCTGCAATTTTGTTATGTTCTCTTGATTCATCTGAGAACAAAACCATTACACTCAGACTGCTGGCTGTATTCCAAGCCTCTCCCTGTATCTCAGGTACGAGCACATGGTGTTTAGGGGCTAATACATTCTAGTATCACATTATTTTAGTATAAATTTTAGTATTCAATTTGCAGTATGTGCAAATTAAGTGCTCTATAATTTGCCGTATTTTCCATCCAGTTAATTATTAACTCTAACTGAAGTGGAAGGTACTTGCTGATTTCTAGGATATGTTTGCTGAGATACGTTGGTGGATGCTCACCTTTAAGTCAAAAGGACTTCTTTTTTGTGCAAGCTTTAAGGTGAATTAGCTCAGGCTCAGGAAGTTGCTAGATGTTCATTCTGCAGTTTTTCTGTGCACGTGAGCTTGTGCTTCTAAACGCTACTTTTTCTTTTAAAAAAGTTTTCTTACCTCTTGTTTTAACTTCAGATAATGAGGAGGCTGACTTAAGCCTTTCTTGTATTGACATTGCATTGTTGAGAGAATAGAGAAATGGGCTCATTAGTGAATATCTTGAGAAGGATATTGAAGAATATGCTCTGGTTTGTTTAAAGAAATTGAGGTAGGCTATCCTCTCCTGTTTAGATGACAATTACTTGTTTGTTTTTTATTTTGTGCATGGTGGCTTTTGGCTAATAGTATTTGACTGCTTTTCATGAATGTAGCGGGTTCACCTTGGCTGGTGAACCTGGTCCACCAGGTGCTCATCAAGTCACTCTATCACTTCTCAACAAGACAGGAGAGAAAAATATGATTAAAAGCTCGTGGGTCGAAATCAGGACAGGGGGTTGTGTACCGATTACAGTCAAGAGCAAACCAGACTCGACATAGGGATGTTAATTTGATTTATTGCCAATTAATCAGAGTAGCATAATGAGAAGTAAGAACCTAAAAGCACCTTCCTGCCACCTCTCCCTTCTTCCCAGGCTCAACTTCACTCTCAACTCTTCTAACTCCTTCTCCCAGGTGGCTTGGGGGATGGGGAATGAGGGTTTCAATCAGTTCATAATGCTTTGTCTCTGCCACTCCTTCTTCATGTGCTTCCCCTGCTCCAGTGTGGGGTCCCTCCCACAGCATGCAGTCCTTCACAGACTTCTATGTGGGCCCTTCCTGTGGGCTGCAGTTCTTCAAGAACTGCTCCAGCATGGGTCCTTTCCATAGGGTACAGTCCTTCAGGAACAGACTGCTCCAGCATGGATCCCCCGCAGGAAAACCTGCTTCTGCATTGGCCCCTCTCCATAGGGCTGCCATTTCTGCCAGGAGACTGCTCCAGCAAGAGCTCTCTACAGGGTCACAGCTTCCTTCAGGACTCATCTACCAGCTCTGGTGTGGGGTCCTCCACAGGCTACAGGGTGGATATCTGCTCTACTGTCGACCTCCATGGACTGCAGGAAGACAACCTGCTTCACCATGGTCTTCACCATGGGCTGCAAGGGAATCTCTGCTTTGGTGCCTGGAACACCTCTTCCCTCTCCTTCACTGACCTTGGTGCATGCAGGGATGTTTCTCTCGCATGTTCTTGCTCCTGTCTCCTGGCTGCTGCTGTTGCATAATATTTTTTACCCCTTCTTAAATATATTATCACAGAGGTGCTACCAATATTGCTGATTCGCTCAGCCTTGGCCAACAGTGGGTTCCTGGCCAAGAACAGACAGAACTGGCCAGACAGAACTGGCTCTGTCTGACATGGGGGCAGCTTCTGATGTCTTCTCACAGAAGCCACCACTGCAGTCCACTTCCTCCCACCCCCCGACTACCAAAACCTTGCCACATAAGCCCAATACAATGAAAAAGAAAGCTGTAACAGTAGGTAGATCGCCTAATGGATACAGATATCTACCACTGACTAATGTCTGTGTCTCTCAGGGGGCTAGAGCTGAATGTGACAATACTGTGTAGCATGTATACCATGTATCATGCCTCTGTCACTCAGCATCTCAGGCAATTTGCATGATTGACTTCCCAAACCTGTGGATGCAGCTCCTAATTTTTCCACGTAGGCATTCCTTATAATGCTAGTCTCATTTCACTGGCTTATATCCATTCATTGATGAAATCAGCTTACATTGAAACAGATTTAAATTATTCTGGCCATTACTAAAAATCAATAGTTTTTATGCCTAATGCATCCAAAAATGATTTTTTTTTTTTTTTCCCTGTGAGAGATAGAAGACATTGCTTTCCACCACAGAAACAACAGTTTACTTTGCAACTGGGATCCAACAGCTTGGCATCAATTCAGTCTAGCTCTCATCTTGAGCAGGCATATTCTAATCTGGCATTTGAGGCAGACCTTGCAAATAGTGTCACTGAAATGCATTTCTGTAAATATAATAGCATTCTCTTGGCTTACTCTCAGTTTTCTCATACTGTGGGTTTGTATTGTGGTGCTTTGTTCCGAGATAGCCACTCCCAACAAAAAGGTAAAGATGGATTAGCAGGTAATTGTGGTCACAGATGTTGTGCAATCTAGTCTCCTGTTTTTAACCCCATGCAGCCCAGCCACAGATTACAGGACTTCCCAACTCTTTGCTAGACATCGCCAGTATTCTGTTCTTTACTCTAGGGGAGGGCGTTTATAAAAGCCGTTAATTTTCACCACATTTCCCTACTGCTTGTCTTGGACTTTGAAGAATAAGATGAATACTGTTTTCTTCCAATGTATCTAATGCACGAAACACAGGCCAGGAGTGTCAGAAGCATACTTTAAGATGTAGGTATGCCTTTGAAGTGACAGTAAAACCACTAGCCTGGGGTCACAGTGCATTCTTTGTTACTTACACTGCCATGGCTAGATGTTCTAGTAATGTGTTCTGGTTCACACAAGTCTTTCCAGAGAGACAACATGGTGTAGCGCCTGATTATGATCTCTGAGATTATAGTGAGTTATGCAGTATGCCAGGTTGGTTCACATTGTCTGTGGTGGTGGGGAGAAGTGTTCATTAGGTGTGGGTGGTTTTGTTGGGTTTTTTTTGTTTTGGTTTTTTTTATTATTTTTTTTTTATTTTCTCTCTTTAAATAGCACTTAGTTGATTTATCAGTGACAAACAAGGATGGTAACTATTGGTGGAATGAAAACAACACCTGGAGAGGATCATCAGGCTCACTGAACTAATTAGGGATCCTTGACAGATCCTCCACAAAAGAAGTGAGTGATAAACATTGTGAAGGCTGCTGTAATGGCCACAAAAGTTTTGCACCTCATTGTTTGTAGATGTAACTAGAATACTATTGGCTTTAGCTTTGTGTTGAGGATTTGC
Organism: Egretta garzetta; assembly: GCF_000687185.1. NCBI lineage: Eukaryota > Metazoa > Chordata > Aves > Pelecaniformes > Ardeidae > Egretta > Egretta garzetta. The sequence goes on from NW_009259588.1 coordinate 2,432,537, forward strand.
TTTTATGTAACTGAGCATTTTTTTTGTCTGTCTGTTCTCCTCCTCCTCCTCCTCCCCTTGCAGTGCTTAATCTGCAGTCAGCATCTTTACTGAGGCCCAAAGAGCACTTTGATAACCTGAATGTATCCCTGTTTAAAGACCTGTGAGATTTCAGGGAGAGGAAGGGGAAACAGCAAATAATCTAAAAGCAGCCTGTAGAAAAAGCATGAAAACACATTCATGGTGTACAGAGATGTTAGCTGTTGCTAGAGGAACTGATGCAGTGATATTTCAGATGTCGGTGAAGTTCTCGGCAATATGGCTTTTCTGGTTTCCAGGACTGTACTTTCTATAGGTCCTTATTAAAGCTGCTGGAGTATAAGCCTTTTTCAGCGTTTATGATATAAAGCGTGCTTTTTAGGGGTTTATAACTCTGCTGTGAAAATTGGCTGTAGCTTGAAAATTGGAGTTCAAGTTCTCCTCTTAGGTGACAGCAATTGAAAAAGTTATTTTTGTTTTGCTTCCAGAACCTTATAAAAATTGTTTCAATGTGTTATGGTGGTAGGAGAAACAAAACTTACTACTTACTGATATAGCATCTTTCCTATCAAAATTCACCAAGATGAGGTAAAAATTACTTGGATAGTTAAAAAAAAATCATTAACCCTAAAAATAGAGTGGAACTAGTTTGTTGTTTAAAGAGAGTGGAGGTACCAGATGTAAAGAAAGCAGGGACGGTCCTACTCTTCCTGTAGGAAACTGCCGTAAGACCTTCCATGCTCATGTAGTTCAGAGGCTTTCAGGTTGTGAGAACAGTGTGCCACGTGAGCTCTCAGTGCTGTGCTGCCAGCGAGAAGGTGGTGGGAGGTGATTCAGGTCAAATGCGACTTTTCTTGGTGCGCAGCCTGAATCTAAGCTCTTCTCCTCTATTGCACGTTCCCGCTTGTCCCTTCTTTCTGATTCTCCTTGTGCTGCTTGCTGATAGGGAAAACAAGTAGACCAGCACACAAGCAATAGTTCTGTCCTTGCAGGGTTTCAGACTGGGGTAATTAGCCATGATGAACCCAGTGTTAGTACGCAGTTGGACTTGATGATCTTAAAGGTCTTTTCCAACCTAGCCGATTCTATGATTCTACACTGTCGCAATTTGCTACTTACTGACTAAAGAATATTTGCTTCCAAGTCATTCAAGTGCTTGTGGTTGTGTGAGCTTGCCAGAGAAGGGGGAGAGCATCTGCTGGGTTTTGCAGTTAGTCTCCATGTCCAGTAGAGGAATGATCTCCAGGGAGCTGCAATGGAGGAACAGTTGTGTTCCTGCTGGGCTCTTGACATCAATGGTCTCATGCACCAAGATGTGAAAGAGTGGTAGCATGCAGCTCAAATAAGGGTGTGGATGTTTCCTCACTTAAGGAAGGAATCTCTTTAAAATGAAGCTATATTCCACAGTGTGACTGTTTTGTTGGGGGGTATGGTTATTTGATGGGGGGTTTTTTGGTTTGTGGTTTTTTGGTGGTTTTGGTTTTTTTTTGTTTGGCGTTTTGGGGGGGAGTTGGGTTGGTTTTTGGGTTTGCTGTTTTTTGGGGTTTTTTTGAGGGTAACCAATTTGCCTGACTAGATTTCTGGATATGTCAGTGTTGTCCTACTGTAGACTTGGCAAGATACAGCTAAAAGCTAAAAGGAAAGGGAACATGTGGCTTGCAGAACTTCTAGGCCATGGATGGCCCAGGCACCAGAGGGCTTTCAGGGCTTGTAATAAAGGAAAGCAGACTTTCTGTTGGTAACCTGAACGAGTACGTCTGAAACAAACAGAATTGCATGATGCTATTTTTTTTTTTGCTGTTGCTGGTCAGAGTAGAACAGTACTTTAATTTCTGAGTCAATGAACTAAAGGAAAACAGCTGTGCTATGACCTCTGACATCAAGTAATGGTTTAGCCAGACATGAATGTTACTATGTGACCTTTCATGTGGCACCCTTTAAGTAAACTTTCTGTAATAAGAGACCTTGCTGTCTCTTACTTGAGCCTGTGGAAGACTGGAGATTGGATGGGGTGAAGGGGAATATGAAACTAGAGATCAGATTAAGTTCTAGTTCTAAGTAGATCTTATATATTTTTCCATCTGAAGACAATTAATGGACACACCTAGTGTCAGGCTGAAATAGCCTTCTAAATTAATCCATTCTTGTCCACCTACTGTTAGAATTTAACTCAGGTGTAACTCTAGCTAAAGCAAGAGATGAAACTTTGATTACTTTGATGTTTGGATTATACTGTTAGATTTAATTTAGAGCTGGCAGGGAAATAATTTTCCCTTTGTACAGAAATTCTGAAGCTTCATCTTTTTTCCATTCCTTACGGGGATGAAATCAAGGCCTTCTGACATTTGAAAAAGGAGGTAGCTAAGGTCTGTGGCTAGGATGCTTGCTTGGGACATTCGGGTTCAAAGTCATGCATTATCTTAGGAATATGCCGGACTTGTTTCTCTCTCTATGGCTAATGAAACACCATTAATTTAGTGGGAGGTTGACTCTGCAGTGTGGTAGCTGATAATACAAAACTGGAAGTGGCAGAGTGAGATTTAAAGCTTGGTTTGACATCAGGCTGAGTGAGGACTTGAAGTCTGGCCTCAGGTTAGAGCTTTTGTTTATTCCAATTGTGGAAGTCTGTCACTAAGACAAGAATTGTTGGTCATCCTTTTCTGAACAAATGAATAACGAAACTTTCAAACTTTTAACAGGTTTGTCACTTTCTTCTTCAGGGTTGAGGTAAAGAAGGGAAGGGGTGAAATGGCTCTCAAAGGAGTTTTTTGACCCACCTTAATAGTGCTGTTCCTAAAGTATTAATTGTAGTGAGTTGCTACTGATCTAATATTGCACAGTCGTGTTTCTGTTTTACCATATTAAAGGCCTGTTTCCCATTTCCCTGCTGACTTACACGATTAACTAAATTGATACAGGTTGAAAAAAGAGAATGATTAAATGGGCTGCCTAACTCCTATACTTCATTTCAACCTGGAGCTTTGCTGGCTACCCTGTCCTAAGGTATGCAGACAACTTAAAGGAAAGACTCATGATGACAATTCAGAGTCTCTGCCAGGGTCTTAAGTTCTTGGAGGTGAAAGGGAATGTAGAGGAAATATTTATATATAAGCAATGTGAAAGAAAAAATGCACAAATCATGAGCATCTCCTGGGTACAGATAAAGATACTTCATGCCTGGGCTGTGTTTGAACAGGATACATTGTTTTAAATTCATATTCCCATGGATAGATTTTTCACTGAAAGTGTAAAGAGAGTAAACACCATCCCAGCTCTGTGTGAAGGAGTAGCTGAAGTCAGAAGAATGGTATGTGAAGCTGTTTATCCTTTTTGTCAGCTTCCTATTCAGCTATATCTATTTTCAAATCATTGATCTTTTTTAAAATTTGCATTTTTTTCATGATTTTCCTCATCCCAAATAGTCAGCTCTGCAAAACCATCATAGAGTCTTGTCCTCTCTATCTCTGTGTGTGGTGCTTGCTTGTTTGTTTTAGTTTTTTTGCATTGAACTTAACGTACTTTGCAAGCTGTACATTCATACCAGGCAGTATGATGCTCCACAAGTATTTCAGTAGCTGTATTCAGATCCTGTATTGTAACAGAGTGTACTGCAGTTCAGCCCAGAAGATGTGGTGGGAACTGTAGTGCAGTGGTTGGACACACTGCATGCGTAGGAGAATTTCTGCATCACCAAGGCTCTAGGTCACGGTCGGCCCTAACTTCTATCACCAGCCTATTCCTACTCCTTGATTTCATTTTTCCTGCCCATCAGCTCAACAGAATTGAGCTGGAATCCAATAGTCAAGCTGCCTTTTTCTTTTTCTCCTGACATACACTGTTGTGAATAATGAGGTTTCTGCTGCCAGAACTCAATTTTTAATGATTTGCAAAGCAGGCAGAGTCAACTTTGTATTCCATTACTGTGTTAGCTCCACAGTGGTGACATCTTGTTTTCATTCATTGAGTTAGCAAGGCTAGTTGAAAACCATGTTAAGATTGTCCTGGTTTTATTCAACTGTTTCTTAAAGCATAACCAGATTTTTCAAGTTGCATTTTGGAGAGAGGGATTCTGAAGAGCAGTTATAACCAGGAAAAAAACACCTAGAAAAGATGTTAAAAACTGACTGAGATATACAGGATGTTGATTCATGCTTGATTTGAACACTTCACACTCAGTCTGTGATGTGCTATGAAAATAATTCCGATGTCATACTAAAAGATTACAACTTCACTGCAAAGGAAGCCTATTGGAGCAGGCTCTTGGGATTTCACATGAACTGGTGGTTAAAGCAGCAAAAGTCTGAGAATTTGATGCAGCTTTTATGTTAAGCCTAGCAATTATGTTGGTGTGAGAGACTCTTAATGAAGTTCAAGTGAGATGACAAATGTTTCTCCTATGTAGATTGTTGCTGCCTTCTCCCTCAAATGAAAGAATGACATGTTACAGCATCTTCTTTTGCTCTACTATGTTATGGGGTTAATGGAGGTAACCCATGATTTCTTTTGTGTTCTCTGCTCTGATCTTAAGTATCAGCAAGTCACTTTCATCTCTATGTATTTGTAGCAAGGGTATATTGCAAAACATATCAAGGTCCTACACTGAAAAATCCTCCAAAATACAAATACTACTGCAAAGGGACATGCTAGAAAAAAAAGTAGTGGTGACGTTCGTGAAAGGAAATGAACTTATTTAAGCAAGGTACCACCTATCTTCTGTCCTGTGATAAGCCATTTTTGGTCACAGTAAATTATATTATGGCTTGGTTGTAGTGTTATGCCTTATGTTGGTGGTGTTGTTTCAGGTTCCAGTTGCGAGCAGTGCAGAGAAGGAGCCACGTACTCAGGTGCAGTAATATCTCCGAACTTAGAAACCACTAAAATTATGCGAGTTCCTCATGCTATGTCAGTGTCCGACTGCATCGCAGCATGTTGTGATCTATCTGGTTGTGACTTGTCATGGATGTTTGAACGACGCTGTTACATTGTGAACTGCCAACATAAAGAGAATTGTGAACCTAAAAAAATTGAAACTGTGAAGTCCTATCTTTCTTTTGTGCTGAGGCCTTCTCAGAGGCCAGCCTCGCTGCTAGGATTTGGGCAAGTGATCCCAAGCATGGTCCACTCTGTGGGACTTCAGAATGAGCCGTCTGAGGAAGTGAGTAGCTTGAAGGAGCTGTCTCTGCTTCGCAAAGATCCAAGTCTTGAGGAGATACCTGAATACATTGATGATTATAAAGAGTTGGAGCAGGACCCCTTTCAGCTGAGCATCAAACATGAGCAGAAGGAGAGCACGGATTATGCTGACTGGGGCCTGATGGTAGCAGGTGAAAACAGCTTCAACTCTTCCATGGGTGATGACGGAAATAACCAGGAAGACTTTGCTGAAAAGAAAGGGGAGGCTGGGAAGGTCGAAAGCCTTCTGAATACAAACAGCTCTGAATTGAACTCTGTCACTGAACACTCCATAGAAAGGTTGTCATCTCTCCCAGAGATTACACCATTCCCTGGGAAGACACTTGAAAGTGAAGCAGCAGTTCAGCTCCTTGCACAACCTGATGACACTTTGCAAAAAGAGGTATGTTTGCCCCTCAGGAAGCAGACAGCACATGGTGAAACTTTGAATTGAAACTTTGCAATTGTTTTGGTTTTCAAATAAAATTAGTTTACTGCTTTGTAATGCAACCCTAACACTGAAATTTGACTTATAGTCCTGTGACAGTGTAGAAAATGCTGAAGGGGAGAGGGAGGGTTGTCTTAATTGGTAGATGAATCGCTAAAGGACTCTCTTTCTAACAGATGATAAGGAGCAGAGCTCCTTTTGGGACACTGGGGTTTCCTTGGAAGTGTACAGATGAGTGGGCTGGGACCTGTTGCAATAGTGTTATGGTATTCTTCCCTTCTGACCCTAGGTAACTCGTTAGAAAGTTAGCTGAGCGAGACTAGTGGAACCTCTAGTTAATATCCAGAGGCGCAGACCAGTAAACATAAGTTCCTCCATCAATAAAATTAAGCCTGTTTTATGGGTTTCATGTTACTAATGTATAGTGATGTTACAGTTGTAATGGTGCTGAGTAAATACCTTTTATAATGCTTTTAAAATGTGAGAGAGGCAAGGTATGTAAGGAGTGACAGTGGTGGTTTTGCACCATGATGTACAGCAGGATAAAGTGGGTAAGGTGTTTTTCTTCTCAGAATCCTTTTCTTGAGTCTGGCAATAAGAAAAATAAGTTAAATACTTAAAACTAAATTTAGATACTTAAGGAAGATGCAGCTGTTCTCTATGTCAACCAGTTTGATCAGTTGGGACAAAAGGGGCTCTGGTTCCTTAATAACAGGGTGGGATCAGCTGGAAAGTTGAAACAGGCTGTAAAGTCAATATTTACTGGGTTTGACATGTACCCCTGCTAGAGGGAAGAGGAAATTAAGCAATGCTAGCTGGATTGCTCTAAATTCCACCAGATTTTGTAACCAGCAACTACCTGTCTCTTGCTATAAAAATGATAATTTATTGCCATTACTGTAGGGAAGAAAAATACATGTAAATAAGAAAGTTGCATGAAATCTGTGACAACTGAGGTTCTTGGAGGGGATGACTGAAATGGCAAAGTGTGTGTGGAAAATAGCAAGTCTTAAGATACAGTCTAACTGGGATACCATTGCAGCCTAGATGTGTTGGCAGTTTCTGGGCTCTGTTTTGTGATCTTCTAGATATTCTGAGAACTTCTGGGATTCTTGTGGGGAGAGGGGGGCTCTGGGAGTGCTGTGAGGAACATGAGTCGTTGCTGCAGTTGGGAGAGGACAGCTAGCAGAGGCTGGGGCCTCTAGCAGCTTCTCACAAGCTCTGTCAGCTCTTCTTGATCAAAGGGTGCTTTGGGCTTTTGTCCTAGCTGGCTCTTGATCAGAGGGTGATGCACCCTCTCAGCCAGGTGCTGGGGGGTGGCTAGCAGCTCTGCCCAGAGATGGCAATGAGCTAGTCAAGAGTTTATATGGGTCAGGGCTGGCAGGCCAACTGTTATGGGCAACATTAGGGTACATATCTGCTCCAGACTGCCTGGTCAGGAAGAAGTAGATGAAGCCTTCAGGCAACTGGGAGGAGCCTCATATTCACAGCCCCTCGTCCTCATAGGGGATTTAAGCCACCCCAATACCTACTGGGAGGGCAAGAGAGCAGGGCACAAGCAATGCAGGTTCCTGGAGTGTGTGGATGATAGCCTGAAGAAGTTATCAGAACTGATTGTGTCCTGGAGATAAGCGGGGACCATAAGCACAGGTTGCATTTCAAGGATCACTTCCTCTGGGTACAAGATGGCCTGTGAGTTTTGTGATAGACCAAATTGGTCTGGAGTTTATTGGCATGAGTGAGAAGAGATTAGAATTGGTCTCCATGCATATGGAAGAATATTTGATAACAGAGAAAGTGCTGTTGCAAGTTGAAAAGTGTGTACTGCTTCTGCAAGCAGAGTTGACAGCAGAAGACTTGTTTTAAAAAGTATCTACCATGCAGACCTCGAAATGAGCATAAAGTAACGTGAGAATTTAGGCAAGAGGGGTAGATGCTATTTGTTTTTTCTATTGGTATGCAAAAAGTACATATAAATGTGCATATGAAAAGTATGATATCAAAATATACTGTCTCTGCTGATAAAACTTAGAGTGACATTCTGTCATGCACTAGAGTTGCAGTTAGTTTTAACAAAGGGCAATAGCTGAGCTGTTCTTACAGAGTCAAAATTTAAGGAAACCCAACTGCTGTTGTACTAAGCTAATCTCTCATTTTTCTTTCCATCTGCTAGGAGAAACTAATGAGCATCTTTTAGTTACTGCCTGTGCTGTGTGTGGGAAATTAAGCCATGGAAAGAACCTGCGGTATCTTCATGCACCTCCATGTTTGTGCACTTTGGCCGTACAGTAAGACATGAAGCTTGCCTCCATTGTAATTTTCTGGCAAATGGAAGCCACATTAGCACTGTGCTAAGCTTTAGCCAATTGTCAGGATCTCTGCTGACTGAACTGCCTTGTGCCTTAGAGAAGCCATACAGCTCTGAGTTCACCTAAAGCACGTGGCAAACAGAGCTGAGCAAATTTGTCCCCCTTCTCTAAGGGATCATGTGAATACAACTTTATGGAAGTTGAGATTTCACATCTTGCAGTGGTAACGATATATATGGCCAAGCCTACTTTCTAAATCTCTACTTTGATTTGGCCACCTCAGCCAAAATAGAAAGATTTTGCTTTCTCTTTGTGCACTGCCTGTGTAGATGGGAGTTTACTGTAAAGTGAAATGAAACCTATTTCTCACTGGGATGGGGAGGAGGCATTTCTATGTTCTCTTTACATTATGCCAATACAGCACTAAAATTCTTGTGAAAAGGCTGAGGATTGAACTTGCTTCTTTCAGTGCAGAAGAGATGAAGCTCCAAAACTGTGTCAGTCTTTAGCCCCAGCTGGTATTGATGTTGAAGAGCTGAATATGACAACTGTAGTTAGAAGGTGATCTGGCAGTGCTCTGTTAGCAGAGCTGTAGGAGGCTGATGGGATAGCATTGGTAACTGTTCATGAAGTGGATTGTGAAATGACTCTGAAGGCTCTCTATTAATGTAGAGAAAGGTTAATAATCTGGAAAAGCAGAAGGTTTTGAGAAACCGCCAAAGCCTGTACAGCCTTTGTTTCCCAAGTGGGAATCCTTTGTAGGATGTAGACATCTGTAGAGAAATGAAGATGATGAGCAGTTTGGCAAACACCTTTCCCTGGCCTTCCCCAGGTTCAACTTCAGTTCAGACACATCTCCTCTCTCCCCTTCCTAGTCTTCACCCCCCTTCTTTTCACTGCACATTATGCTCAGTCTCTTTGAGGTGACAGGCGGCACAGGAGGTTGGGGTCAGTGCATGGCATTTTCCTCTTTGCCACTTGTTGCTTCTTTCTCTTTTCTGTCACTGTTCCTTCCCTCTTACTTGCTGCTTCTGCTCCAGTGTGGGCTTCTCTGTGGGCCTCGGTCCCCTGGGAGGTGGCATGAAGTGCTTCCTTCTAAGAGGGTGTCTCCAGCCCTGTGCCCAATAACGACACCTTCCACATGTTCCCTTTCATGTGTCCTGTTGTACATCCTCCCCACCTCCTCCTGTGTCCCCTGCCCCCAGTGGCTATTTTGCCCTTTCTTAAGTGTGTCTGAGTGGTTGCAGTGTTGGCACATGGTGGCTTGTTTTCATCCATTGCCAGACTGTCTGGGACTACAGGGGTGACCCCTGCAGCCAGTCTCCTGCCACCCAAATCCTGCTGGTTATGCCTAACACAAAATTCCAGCTTGGCTTCAAGTTTTTTTAGTTTGGGAACTCTAGTGAAAAAGATGCTGCCTGTGATAAATTCTGGTGATAGGATTTCCTTCTTGTGTGTCTCTTCTTCAGCAAGCAGATATTTTAGTCAAATCTCATATGGATTGTTCAGGCACATATTTTTGTTTCCTTCTGAAAAAGTGTTTCTTTGGAAATCAAATTTTGTTATTAAGGAAATCCTAGGTTTTTATACTGGATTAAAAATGCTGAGAAGTCTCCAAATAGTTTTCTCTCTGGTATATGATTCAAACTACCTCTCAAAATGTGATCTTTTTCTATAGTTATGAAAATGTGAAGGTCTTAAAATAATTTTTGCTAATAACTTTAATGAAATACCCTCTGTTGCGTGTTATACAATATTTTCCTATCCTCTGCTTAATTCTGGCACGGCAATTCTATAGCTCTGTTCCTAGATCCGTACTGACGCACTCCCTTCTGCAGCTTCCAGACAAAGCTGTTTTGACAAGCAAGACAGAGCAGGGTCGCAAAAATGCAATTCCTTCTCTTCACAGTATTCAGCAGAACGCAGTGTCCTCAGGTGTTGTGTTCTTTGAGCAAGGACCTGGAAGAGAGATTTTTAAACTGTGGGACCAACCAAACACAGGCCTCTGGAGTCTGTGCCCCAGGAGCATCTGTGTTATAAATGCAGTCTGGTGTAGTGGGTTTCTGTATGTGACTTGGGATAGAGCATATCCGGTTTGTCAGTTAACTGAGTAACCTGGCTTTTGGGTTTACATCAGAGTTCAGAGTGATCTTATGGACTGTCACCCTCTAGCAGCTCAATAACATGAATACATTTAGAAAACTACAGAGTAAATGCTGTCAAGCTGCCCAAAACAGAAATCTGCAGTGCTGCCTATCTTTCAAGTCAGATACCTGTGAAATATGAATTGTCTTCAAAATTTCCAGTTAACTGCTGATCTGTTAAGCAAGGTGGGGTTTTTTCAGGTCTTAGTCAGATTCTAGCTAGTGCTATGTTGATGATGCAGTGTTTCAAACACTTATTCAGTACATTAGGCCTGACTTGATTCTTGAGTTTATTGCGTTTGCAGGAATAATGGTGCAGTCAAAATGCTTAAAACTCTACCTAAGAAATCTTAAGACGGCTGACATATGTGATGAAGTCTTTTAATGTCTGATTGGTATGCCTTTAGAATTGATACTTAAGAGTTAGAATGAAGTGGAATATCATAGATGTTCATATCTTATTCTGGCTTTTCAGTTTTGAGGCCTGTGAATGCTGAACAGTCCTGTTTGGTTAAAAATGCATTGAATTGATCCCTAGGGGATGTACAAGACCCCTGAAAGATGTTTTGATATTTAGATTTACCTGTCAGAAATGTTTATTTCTTTCTTGAAGTCTGCACTTCGTGTTATACGGTATGATGGTTGATGGTATGCTCTTTTGCAACTCCCCAACTGCACAATTAGTAGAGGTCATACTTGCTGAAAATCATTAGGCAGATAGCTGAAGGCAGAGAAGGAGGGAGGAGCAGACCAGTGGAAGAGTAGAGTTTCACTGCTGACAGAGCTGCTTTGCATAAGGCTTTCCAGATAAATGAGAGAGAGCAAGTAGGTAGTAGTCATATGTGCAGAGGGACATGGAGGAAACACTGCTGGGGAAGCAGTCATATAAAACACAACATGAGCAGCCCATGACTCCTGATCAGTTGTCTTTAAGAGTACTTAAGAAGGTGCTTCCTTGGGAGGGAGAGATGGATTGCCTGGAGGATCAGGATGGAGGAAGGCAACATGGTTGGGCTTGTCCTTCCTATTCAGGGGGAGAAAAAAGAAAGCACCTAGTCTGTGGGGTCAGCCAGGTCAGAAGTGGGGAAGGATACACCTTGGCAGGATGCTGTTGCCTGCAGTGTAACTTTGAGCTGCTTTTTTTTTTTTTCCCTTCCTTTTGGATTATGGGGTTTTTCTTGTTTTCTGTTGGAATTCTCAAGAGATCTGCACTCAGGTCAGACCCCAAGAACTGAAGGACATGGACCCTCATGGTCAGTGTGTTTATTTTATAACAAGCAGTAGTGGCTGTACAGGTGGGTAAAAGCAAACAAAAAACCCACAAAGCCCGTACCAACAGAACTGCCTACCCTGCTCACTGCGTGAAAGAGTCCTTTTCTTTCCTTTTCCTTTCAGTTCCCAAGCTGGAATTTAGGTTAATTTTGCCCTCCCCATCTGCTCCGGTGTATCTCTCAGTAATAGTTTCTGCCTGAGAGCTTAATTTCAGATATTGCCCCTGCCCCAGTTATCTGCTGGCTGCTAACTTTCTTAGTTTAAGCTATCTTTTTGGCTGTGACACTGCTTCAGACGCGACAGTGCCACAGGGCACCTTTTTTGAATGCAGAGTCTTGCCTAGGCTTGCTGACAGAAGAGATTTTTGGTGCTGTTGCAAAGAGAGTGTCCCAGGAAAGGTACATTTGAGGTGACTTTGTCCCCATCTGTCCTACAAAGCCAGGATGGCTGCTTCTCAGCTGATAGATTGGCAAAGGGCCAGGAGAGGAGGAAAGCCAGAGGAAGCTCAGAAAAGTAGATTTCAAGAAACATTTTGTTTTGCCAAAGTGTGGTAAAGAAGATATTTTTGGAAGATGTGGGATGGAACATGTATGTAAAGGAGAGTTGTCTGGAGGAAAGGGGTTTTGTCAAGGTGTGAGGCAGGATGGGCTTGAGGCTCTCCCTGTGTGTGATAATGTTGTCAAGTGTGAGATGCCTGCTGAGGGTCTAGGGGTTGGCCTCACTGCCTTAGGAGAGCTGCAGTCCCTGATCCTGCTATCAGTGTCCCAGCTGCTCAGAGAGATCTTACTATCTGCATGTTGAGCAGAGCTGGATGTGTGGCCACAAAGGTGCTTGCATCGTCTGTGTTGTGGACCCATGTGGAAGTGCAACTCTTGGTGTGGTCCTCAGCTTCCTCACAGGGTAGGCAGCCAGAGTCTCCAGTGCTGCTGTCACTGTCACAGCTGTGCAGGGATCTTTTCTCTCTGTCCTTGTTGAAGGCAGAGATGGAGTTGCAGATGACTTCCATGCTCTCTTGTTTCCTTGCAGGCTGGGAAGCAACAGTCCCTGGCATCGCTTTTGCCTTCCCAGCTGCACAGGGAGCTTTTCCTCCTGTCCACATCCAAGGCAGAGCTGCTCTGATTGCCTAGGGAAGGCAATAGACAGCAGAGTAGAAGTGGAGCACCTGAAACACAAAGAGAAGCTGAGAGCTGGGACTGTTCAGCCTTGAGCAGAGAGTGTTCAGTGGGATCTTACCAATGTGTATAAATAACTACAGCAGGAGTGAAGATGATGGAGCCAGGCTCTTCTCAGTGCTGTCCAGTGACAGGACGAGAGGCAATGGAGACAAAGGTGTCACAAGGAATTCTATTTAAACACTAAAGACCATCTTTTTCTTTTTTCCTGTGAGGATGGTCAAACATTGGAACAGGTTTTCCAGGGGTGTTGTGGATTCTCTGTCCTTGGAGATAATCAAAACCTGACTGGACATGGTCCTGAGCAGCCTGCTGTAGCCTAGTCCAGCCCCCCTCCTCAAAGCAAGGTCAGCTATCTCCAGAGGTCCCTTCTCACCTCAGCCATTCTGTGATGTGAGCGTGCATTTTACCAACCTTCATCATCCTATTCTTCAGTTAATAGTTGGCCCATTGAGACTAAGGTGTTGCTGAAAGGTGATGGGTCCTGAGAGAGAGGAGCAAGGTGAAGGGCAAGGCTAACACAGTGCTGAGTTATTCCTGCAAAACTTGCCATGTCCTTTGCTGCAGTTCTGATTCACTAACAAGGTGGGGTAGTGAGAAGAACACTACTGCTTGGTGACTGAAGTAGAGATATTTAGGGCATTTTATTAGTGGCGAGAGAATAACAAGGCATGAGCAAGTTCTGGTCTGAGCAGATGTAGTAAGAGTCAAGGATTCTGTTATGTCTCTGTGTGTACAGCACGAAGACAGTAACACTCATCACACAGGCTTCATGCCATTGGCTTTTAAAGGTTTATGACTGTCTTTAGACCTGTCCTACTGCTCTTTATTATTTTGAGAACTGATAGCCTTAGTTGTATTCCAGGTTACCTCATTTTGATGACCATAGCCTACACTGTTCTGCATCTGAAACTTGGAAAATGATTAACATTTCTTACAAAGCCTGATGGGAAAAGAAAAAGTCCCCCTTCGATAGACATTCTGTATATGAATAAAATCTCCTAGTAACATAGATCAGAAGGCTTACCCTACATGCTAGTTAAAAAACAGCGTACCTTTAAATCTAGAAATGTGAAAAATGGTTCACTTATGACAACACTTTCTCTATAATTAATTTTTCAGGCTGCTACACCTTCCCCTTCTTCGGAAAAACTGGATTTCTCCCCAGGTGTGTCAGAGAAAACCCAGACTCCCACAGTGGCCCCAGAGAATGTCACTGAAGGTGGGCTCATGCTACTTCCCACTAGTACTGTGCCATCTGAGTCCATGCAGCAATTCACACCACCAGCTACTGCTGGTAAAGCAGGTAATGTTTCACCATAGCTGGAGACCTGAGGGTTACTTGCAGGTTGGACAGTGGGCGGGGGTGGCTTTACTACTGTCAGGTTTCCAACCTGTTGTTAGTTAGGAGCTCATTCTCTATCCAAATTTAACATCATCTCACTTTAAGCCTGTAGACCTGTGGTAACACTGCAAACGGCAAACCCCTCAGACAGTTACTTCTGAGGCAAAAAAATTACCAAATCCATCGTTAATGGGAAATAATAACTCAAGCAAATACAGCAAAGTAAAAAGCAGAGTTTAAGAGCCTTTTTAAATGGGTTAATTTTTATAGTTGGTGAGAAATACCTTTCTGGAGTTTCAGAGTAGTGTTTTAGCCATACTGTTATTTTTGTGTGACTCTTCATAACGTTGCTTGCTCTCAGAAATTCCTCAGTAGGGTTCCCACTATATATGGTTGTCAGATTTCATGCGGCAACATAGGTGCGATCTGAGGAAGCTCAACCCTTAATAGGGGAGAGGCCTAGCCCTTAGGGGAGAACACGGCCTCCTCATCCTGGGAAAAAAAAGTTCTGCTCTAACTTGAGAGCTGTGAGGAAGCTTATCAGACTTCTAGCTGCAGAGCAGAAGTTCTTATTTGAAAAGGACATGTTTAACCACTATGTCCTCTGCAGTTCTGTTAAATTCTGTGCGTATGTTAGAGTATCTCCTTTCTCCTGCTGGATTTCCTGCCTCCCTGTGCACCCTGACAAAGGGTTAGAAGGGCCACAAGAAGCAGAGAAGCACAGATGTGTATTCTTCTGCACTCCTGATGTAGTGAGGGATATGGAGAGCTAAAGCCCTTTGCTTCCTGGTAGAGCAGGTCTGGTTTGGAACATTCTTGGCACCCTCTGCCAAACTGCAACTTGCCAGCCAGGATAGTGGTAGGAGGTAACAGGAAGAGATGAGCTACAAGAGATCCCTCTCCAAGGCAATGGATCATCATTACCATTGAGTGTTGACTAGGCAGCTCCTCCTCCTCCTTCACAGGAGGAGGTTGAAGAGGACTCAAAAAGGAGCTTGGAAGAAGAAGCTGAAGGGAAGGTTGTGATGAATCTCACTGTAAGTCCTGTTTTGTGCAAGGATTGCCTCAAGTTTGTGTGTTGTCAGCCGTACTGTCTTGGAAGTCTTGAAGGTAGTCCCTCCTTCTCTCCTTTGGTCGTCACCCTCATCTAGCCATTTTATTCTCATCTCATGTGGAGGTCAAAGTACAAACCTCCACTCCACTGGTGTCTAGGGCAACTCCCATGAGCGGTTATGGAGCCTTGGGTGCATTTAAGTAGAAGTGACAGAAAGTGTGCTGTCAATGCGGCCTCTTTACTTCATCCATTTTTAGACCTGTCAGCTGCCACTGCTGAGTAACCTCTTGCTCCTCTATTATCGGTCTATAGGAACCTTTCCTGAAGTTGTGCTTTGGTATGTTTCTGTTGGGGACTGGATTTGTGGCCTTTGGCATTTTTGGAAGGGGAAAAAGTTTTCACAGATGAGAACTGGCAGAATTTTTAAAAGGGATGCTGGGCTGGACATTGAGGCATGCCTCACAAGTGTCACACAAACATAGAAGCAGTGCTTCTTGGTGAAAGAAGGTGTGATATTAGAGTTCTAGTATGGACTATGTTACTCTATTTAATGAGGCTTGTGGTGCAGATGGCTTCTTTGTCTTCTGTAATTGTGTTATTTTTTAATTCCTGCACTTCCATCCAATTACTAAGAAAAATGCATAGTCCTTTATGCAGAGCAATGTTACCTGTGATATACAGGAATAATCAGAATGCTTTTCTCTAAAACAGAAGTAGGGGCAATTACACTTCATATTTGGGGAAGAAGAAAAATTTTGGTTTGGTAAAAGGTGAAGGCGCCTTAGTCATGATTATTTGATTATGTGTTGGGGAATTTTTTTTTTACTTATCCTTGCCTATTCACTGTAGAGGGTTTGTCAATTTTTACTTAATCCATTACAAATAATATTTGAAGATACTAAATTTATATCCATCCCATCTGTTAAAACATAATGTATTCATTCTGTCTTAGATACAGTGAAAGAACTTATTGTGTCTGCTGGAGATAACATACAAGTAATGCTACCCAAAAATGACGTTGAACTGAATGCCTTTGTTGTCCCGCCATCGCCTACAGGTGAGTTGAATGGCCTTGGCATACAAGGAGGTGCACATACTACCAAGCTTTAAATATAGACAAGTCCCAAGTTATGTGAACATCTGCACCTTAGGATAAAACCGTCTCTCTCATGTCCTACTACTACCTTTTTTGTGGCTCTAACTGCAGAGAGGATTTCCTCCTTTGGATTTTAGAGATTTTTTTTAAAGTGGCTTTTATTTTCAGAACCTGAACTTAGTAGCCAAGCGGTTCAATAGAAAGCCTGTAGATTCCACCAGACGATGATGTGGCCCTGGTTATAGCATCTTGCTGTAAAGCAGGGTGAGGGGGGAGTAGGTTCTGAATGCAACATTTACCTTAAAACTATCAGCTTCTGAACTGCAGCAGCAATGAATACGTATTTCATAGGTAGCTATGTTAAACTCATTCACTTCACATGAGGCTGTTTTTTTGTGAAGTCCCTTACATCCTTGCTGCTTTACCATGTTAATTCCACTGTGGAAGTTTAACATGTATTCGTACTGCTTCATTTTGCAGGCTTAAACAGCAGCACTCATGACTTTCTACTGTAGTATTTTATCTGACGGATGGTGAACTTGATTTCTATGTTCCCTGGGCTTATCTTGAAGGCAAAGCTGATTACTCTTATGCTGTGTTATTGCTCTTAGAAACAGCCTACACCTATGAGTGGAGCTTAATCAGTCACCCTCCTGACTATGGTGGTGAAATGGAGCGCAGGCACAGCCAGACCTTGAAGCTCTCTCATGTAAGTGAGGTGTAAGCTCAGGCTCATTGTGTTCGTGTGGTCCTTTCACAGCAATCTAACTTGTGGGGAAGGGCACCTTGACTCAAGGAGTTTGAGTGTCTGCCAGAGTCTCTTCACATGCATGTGTCACCAAATCTTTGCCAGATTAGAACTGTCTTTTTTTAGAGCGCTCTAATAACTTTCTAAGCTAGAGAGAAATTCCTACGTGTTTGCTTTGTATTCCCCACTTCTGGGCAGTGACTAGTGACCTTTTGTGTATGTGCTCATAAAAGGAGCTCTAGGTTTCAGATGTCAGATTTTTCTCTGTTGGCAGATTTATGCATACCGCTTTTGTATAATTTGACATGTAATCTGATTTGTTCTGTTTGTCTCAGTTATCGGTGGGACTTTATGCCTTCAAAGTGACTGTTTCTGGTGAAAGTGCCTTTGGTGAAGGTTTTGTAAATGTCACAGTCAAACCAGGTAAATCAGTTGGCTAAAATAATGAAATTAATTTCTTCAACACAAGTAGTTGTACAGCATGATTATCTAATAGTCTGTCAGTTACTGTCTGTCAAGGACATCTGGTAGTCCAATCACGCAGAGATGTTTTGTACCTTGCCGTCTATAAAGCATTTTAAGGAAGTAGAGTTAAGGATCTTGGTCACTTGTGTTTAAGTGCTCTGTGTACCCTCCTCAGGCAAGGCCTGAGATAGCATCATGCCACCTTTTATGGTCCCCTTCTCCAGTACAGCTAGGAACAGCAATTAGGTGGTGAACCGGCTCTAGCTGCATGCACGGGTCTGATCTAAATTATACCCGTTAGAACTGGCTGCAGCAGAAGACTGCTGCGTCAGCGTACTGCTCTTTAGTAACCTTTTTCTCTCCCATGTCCAAAAAGGACATCAGATGCTGCAAAGCTGTCAATCCTAGATTTAAATCACTAGGGACTATTGATCTGTAGAGTTAAAAGATGAGTTTTGCCCGGGCTTTCACTACTTTCCCCCCTCCCTATCTTTCTCACAGGTGTCAGAGTTAACCAGCCACCTGTTGCTGTTGCTTCACCCAAAGTGCAAGAAGTTTCTTTGCCTACAACTTCTACCTTCATTGATGGCAGTCGTATGTACTGGACCATCCTGTGCTTATATCCTGTATTTTTGTTACAGAATTACACTACTATTGTTTGTCAGTTAAAAGTGAAATTCCTTCTTCTCACTATACTCAGAAGTTCCTTGAATCATGATTTATTTTGGGGATTTGAGTCCAGTTATAAATTACTATAATACATAAAAAAAGTGATAAAATGCAACCTTCCACTTGGGGATTGAGATGCAGTGCGTCAGAGGCTGCTGCATCCAAACAGGAGCTGCTATTACAGCTTCTTCCTGTCCTGCCCAGAAGGACTTTGTGCCAATACAGCTGGGGCCATGGTAGAGAGCTGTTATGTAGAGTATGATGAGATGTCATAATTATGTTTTTAATTACTGAGAGCAGACAAATTGGAATGTGCAGAGTCTAAGACTGATTTTTATTTGTGTGTGAAGAATTGTTTGTTTGTTTAGATAAACCATACCAAATGTAGCTTGGAATCTGTGGTTTAACAGCTATGGTACATGAACCCTGTTCGAATATGCTTGAGAAGATAATTGTAGAAAACCAGTTAGGGATCAGTGCATGAAAGACTTTATTATTCATTCCAGTAATTGCTACAAGAAACTGATATGTTTTTCCTTAATGAATGTAGAAAGTATAGATGATGTGAAGATAGTGAGTTACCACTGGGAGGAAATTAAAGGTCCTTTGCGAGAGCAGAAGGCATCTGCTGACACACCTGTCTTGCACTTGTCTAACCTTGTTCCTGGAAACTACACTTTCAGGTACCTGCACGCTTGCTTTCCTTTGGGATTTTAACTATTTCTGTGATGTCAGCTAAATGTTTGTTTCTCCTTGTGCTCACATGTACCTCCTTAAACAAAAAACTTCATTATTCTTCTGCATGCTGTTGCCCTTCATTTTGCACAGTGGAGAGACATAGGGAGTGCTTTTTTTAAAAAGTGCTTGCAGTGATTTTGTGATACTGGTGTAGTGATACTTTACAGCATAATGTTATGCAAAATGAGATACCAGAAATTAAATACCTCCTACTCCCAGCAATAATATGACAGAGCATTTTTATGGGTTTGCTTTGTTTTGTTGTTTTCGGTTTTTTTGGTTTGGTGGGGGTTTTTTTTGTTTTTGTTTTGTTGGGTTTTTTTTTTTTTCCCCCACAGCTTAGAAGTTGGCAGGTGCCCTGAGATTAAATTCTGCAGTCAGGCTTGAAAGTCATCCCTTGGAGGGTAGTGGCAGACAGCAATATTGGGACAGTGATCCTTGCAAGGCACTGTTGTGTGCTGATTTTAGTAAGAGTCATTCTGTTCTTCATAAAAGCCTTTGCCTTGCTACTGTTTCCTCCATTTATGCATTGCTGGATTTTGTCCAGACAGTGGAAGCAATATTTGTGGTTCTGGGTGCTTTAATTAAAATCAGGGTTCATTTTCTGAACTTTTTAACTTAAAGCCTAGTCTGTACAGAAGCAGACTTCCCACTGACCCAGCCTGGGTTATTTGGCTGCCAGTGGGTAATCGCTTAACCAGAAATTAAATACCTCCTACTCCCAGCAATAATATGACAGAGCATTTTTATGGGTTTGCTTTGTTTTGTTGTTTTCGGTTTTTTTGGTTTGGTGGGGGTTTTTTTTGTTTTTGTTTTGTTGGTTTTTTTTTTTTTCCCCCACAGCTTAGAAGTTGGCAGGTGCCCTGAGATTAAATTCTGCAGTCAGGCTTGAAAGTCATCCCTTGGAGGGTAGTGGCAGACAGCAATATTGGGACAGTGATCCTTGCAAGGCACTGTTGTGTGCTGATTTTAGTAAGAGTCATTCTGTTCTTCATAAAAGCCTTTGCCTTGCTACTGTTTCCTCCATTTATGCATTGCTGGATTTTGTCCAGACAGTGGAAGCAATATTTGTGGTTCTGGGTGCTTTAATTAAAATCAGGGTTCATTTTCTGAACTTTTTAACTTAAAGCCTAGTCTGTACAGAGGCAGACTTCCCACTGACCCAGCCTGGGTTATTTGGCTGCCAGTGGGTAATAGCTTACCAGTCAATACATATCAGTGTAGCATCAGCAGAATGTTGAAGCCAGCATACATAAACATTAAACGTGGTGCTTTGCATAAGCTTCACCAAAAATTGCATGGCTTCAACTTTCGTTCTGTGTTCTTTACTAGAATTGTTCCATATTGTACAGTGGCAGAATGAGTGTAGGATTTTTTTTCTGTATTAAAAAGGGCAGAGCTTGCTTAGAAGCAATGCTCTAAGTGTGTTCCAAACCATAGGGAATTAAGAAATCACTTGCTGTATCTCTGCACCTTTGGGGGTGGCTGAGGCACTTGAACACGAGAGAGTGTGTTCAAGTCTAAATTAAATTAGCTGGTCCATAAAATCCAGTGTTACTGATATGCACAGATGTGCACCCAATGCAAAAGTGTGTATTCCCTAATGACAGAATTAACAAGCACTAGTTTTGTTCCCACTTGGGGAAGGCTTCAAGAGTGGTTCCCTCCCATGTGGTCAGCTGTATGTAGTTTTCACAACAGAGATGAATTAGAGATGTAGTGGGTTACCACACAGGGGAGGGCAGTCTTTCATCGCTTTCAGTTGTCTGCAGCAGTCTCATTTTACTATGATTTGTCATTGTGTTTCTGAGAGGCAATAATGTTGTTTTTTTTTAAAAAAAAAAAAAACAAAACAAAACTGTACTTTTTTAGTTTTGTGTCTTATCAGCTCAGATTTTTTAAGATGTTATTAAGCTCCATTAAAATCAGTAATAGTGTGCCACAAAACAGTAAGAAGTTAGGAACTGCTACTGTGCTATAAGCAGAGCTTCTGAATGTCCAGAGTAGTTTTGGATGTAGGTGTTAACAGGGACTGTTCCACTGTGACTGATGAATGAAATCCCTGGGTTTTACTGAGTAAGTTTTTTAAAGAATTTGCAGTGAAATCTGTTTGAAATTGAAAAGTTGCTATTGGCTGCAGGGAAAGGGTTTCATCTGGGATCCAGAATATCTAGGGTTTGTTTTGTTGTTGGTTTGTTTGGTTTTTTTTTTTTCCAAAGGTTGAAAGCTGTGTTTAAAAAGTCTTCTGAATTCCTTTCCTACCTTAGTTGAGGGATGTGTGGTTTTGAAGCAGAAGTTCATATAATCTAATCAGTGGCTCAGGTTTAGGTGGTGTTTGAAAAAGTGCTAGAAAAAGTTAACCTTTGAACTTAGAACTTGGCAAAAGTCCATCTTCACAGATTTCCAATACTGTTTTTACTGTTGTAGACTCACAGTGATTGATTCAGATGGAGCAGCCAACTCCACCATTGCATCTCTGACTGTCAACAAACCAGTGGATTACCCACCTATTGCTAATGCAGGACCTAATCAGGCAGTCACCTTGCCCCAGAACTTCATCACGCTGAATGGAAACCAGAGCAGTGATGACCATGAAATTGTCAGCTATGAGTGGTCGCTCAGTCCCAAAAGCAAAGGCAAGGTTGTAGCAATGCAGGTATGTCTATTTTTCCTTGCATAGAACTGGAAAGCTCTTCCATCTTTGCCTCTAATGCGAGCCAACGTGTACCTAAGTAACTACTCAGAAGCACTGAAATATCTAGAAGGCTGTTACTTTTTTCTTTTTTTTTTGTTTCTCTCTGATGTATTCCACTCTTAGTTTAGATACTACTTTTAACTCCTCATAATTTTTTTTCATTCCTTGTGGCCATTTCTGATTCTGCTGTTGTTTGTTCCCTAGCGGTTTGGAAAGATTTTGAGTTCACAATGTCTGTCCTTGTCTGTACTTTTTTTTTTTTTTTTTGTATATGAAAAAAGTTAATAAATTGTCACTGGACTTGTGCTCACTAAGTTGGAGATTCTTGTAGCTCTGTAGGCAAATGAGGCAATTAATGTAACGAAGCCAGCTGAAACTCAGAAGCCATTTTTTATGAGATGTGATTTCTGCTATGTTACAAGTGCTTTAGACCCTCAGAACTGGAAAGAGTTTTGTAGATCTGTTTAGGAAAGGAGTAATATTGATGCAAGCATATATCGTAGAGGCAATTACAAAACTATGGAAGGGCTTATAGAAGAATGGCTTATTTCTTTTCATTTGCCAAGGCAAACACTTTCCAAAAGCATCCATGCAACCTGAACTTGTAGTTTTTAAGAGCTGTTCAGTCTTAAAGCAATCTTCCTGAAAGAAGGGAATGACTGCTTGAGATATCTAATGGATACACTGGGTATTTAATGTGGAAATGCAGTCACATTTTACAGTTTCTTCTCAAGAGCCTAGTAATGTTTTCGAAGTCCCTGAAGCTGAGGATGCCGGTCTCAGGTGTGTTACATAGTATCCACAGTTAGAGTGCAATGTAACAAGTACCGCTGCTGGTTAGTTACTCATTTATCAAGTCCCTTCAGTCTCATTATCATCTTTATCCAAAAAAACCCCAACTAACTGCATTGTGATTTGTTATTCCTCATATGAGAGATACCACAAATGTTCATTTTATTAGCAAAAGGACCTGTAGCTGGATCCAGTCATTTTATGAGCTTATATAGATATCAAGTAATACTGCTGGAAGAGTATACTGAGGAGAGAGTTGTCTTGTTTAACATGTTTTTTTCCATAAGCCTGTCTGGTTGGGATCAAGTCAAGTTTTGTTTTGTGTTTAACAATTTTTATAAATATTATATTAAAGAATGTCATAATGTTTGTTTTTAAAATATCTCTAAGGAAATGGAGTAAGCTGTAGTAATTTCCATCATTGTTTAATTTCCTGAGAAAGTTAGCATCCTATGTGTTTCACAATTATTGTCGTTCAGAAATAATACAGCAATTATACCAACATATGAAATTAAGGTTTATTTTCTATAGATATTTCTCTGGATTGGTAGGGACAGTTGCAATAGTGAATACATTTCATCTATCTGTGCATCGTTTTAGGTCTCCTCTGTCTACAAGGTGCTTAAAGTGCTTGCTCAAACACTGTATGAACTAAAACAAATTTTATTTTTTCTTCTAATTTACTCTGTAAGACCTTTCATAATCCATGAGCATTTCTGTTCTATCTCGTGCTCTCTGTCTTTATATACACTCTGTGTAGGGAGTGCGGACGCCGTACCTCCAGTTATCTGCGATGCAGGAAGGAGATTATACGTTTCAGCTGACTGTCACGGACTCTGCAAGGCAGCAGTCCACAGCTGAGGTCACACTGATCGTACAGCCTGGTAAGTCAGCTGCAGGCTGGGTCCCTCAAGGGTGGGCCAGCCTGATGCCTTAGCACTGCCCTCGAATGCTTCATCTCCCTGCATTGCACCACTGAGATGGCAGCCTGGATGTCTTGTATCCCTGCATCGAGGACTCTTCCACCTCTATTTTCTGTCAAAGCAAACAATTAAAACACGTGTAGAATCACAGAAAGCCCAGGTGATGATACTGAGGGCTCGCACCAGCCTGATTATTTACGGCAACCTGCAGAGAGATGTATTTATGTTTCTAAAAGCTAAAATGTAGCTCTTGATTTTAAGATCCTACAAAGTCTGTTTTGCAAAGCTGTTCAGTGTATCAGTCAGTGCTTTGCTCAGTTTTCTTACTGTTTTGCAGTTTTCCTTCAAGAATACTTGTGTGATTTGAATTCTCACTAGAATTGCATTGTACTTTCTAGGGAAAGTGTCAAGACAGGAATTTTCAAAAGCTGCATCTTTCCCACGTTTGTTTAGATTTGGGAGCTGAGTGATGAATAGGTCCTCCTGGGACTTTGTAATGTTTTTATTGTTGTTCTGATTTGGTGTGGTTTTGGGGTTTTTTTTGTAATGTGTTTGCCTGTTAGATTCAAAGTGGCCTTCTCTGCCAATCTAAAGGTGTTGCATTCTACCATGGGGCAACGTCTTATCTTCCTGTTGTTGCTTATTACACATCTTTTTGTAGAGTACCCCTTCTGGGAAAACCTTACAGCGGGCATTTACTGCAGAAATCAAGAACGTGAACTGGAAGTACAGTGTGTGGTGGTGCCTCTTAGACTTGTTTAGAGTGTGGAACTAGGAAGATGCTGTCGTGAAGTCGAGTCTAAGGGTAAATAAATACCCAGGAAAATGGTAGCGTTGCCAGTTTTACCATGCCACAAAAGAAGAGGTTGAAAACAGAATAATGGATTATATATTTCTGCACTAAATCCTCAAAGGCTCTAAAATGACATTAACTTAGTGACATCATGCTGACCTTGAGCAGCAGAAAACCTGGCCCAGTGTTGTCTTTGAGAACAAAGAACCATATTCGTGTGGGTGGTTTTGAAAGGCATGCAGTGGTGGAGCCAGGAGAAAACCCCACCACTCTAGTTATAAACCATTTCATACAATGTATTGAGCATGCTGCAAAATGTTTGGAGTGTGACTGTGCCTTCAGATGTTACTGTAAAAAAGGGAAGTACTTGCTGTGCGATTTGGCTTGTTGCAGAGCTGGTCTCTCCTGCCTAGTATTTTTCTGCTGACTTGTGCAGTTACACTTGTGATTTGCACCTTTGAGCCAGCGACTATCTAGTGAATGTCATACACTACATATTTTTACAGAAAATAACAGTCCTCCAGTAGCAGTGGCTGGCCCTGACAAGGAATTGACCTTCCCAGTAGAAAGTACTACACTGGATGGAAGCAAAAGCCAAGATGACCAAGGCATTGTCTTCTATCATTGGGAAAATATCAGGTATCTAGAGATTTTACTAATCTCCAGTAAAACAGAGAGCAAAGTGAAAATGATTGGGTGCCAGAGCCTCTTGTCCAATTGTGTTGGGTGTTGCACTGTTTGAGAATTGCTTTGAGAATCTTCCTGCTTGGGTGTAAGAGACAGGAGTTTTAAGTTTAACTTGGAAAGCTTAGGCGATCTCTGCCTATGTTTTGCAATGTGTCATTTTGAGGCCCACTGTTATAAAGTTAAGAGAAAATGACAGGAACTTCCATGCCTCCTGTTAAAAAGCGATTAACAGGCTTGGGTACACTCCTGTAATGTACAAAGTTTTCCCATCAGTGCTTAGAACTAGGGTTTCTCAGTCACTTGTTTGTTGAATAATAAATTGACGATCTGTTTAGCCTAAGCTTTCAATAATAGGTGACTAAAGCACTCTTGAATGATGATTGAAAATGTTTTACAGAAGTTTGTAACTGTATGTTACAAACCTAATTGATCCTTAATGAAAGGACAAGTTATTAGCTCACACAAATGTCATATCTGTGGTATGGGAAGAGGTTTCCTGGCATCCTGTACATGTTGTGAGTGGCTCTTAGAGCAACACTGTTTGCATGTTCCCATGAAATAGTATAGTGAGGAGGTTGAATTTCTGAGATGCATTTTCTGCTCTTCTAATGACTGGGTATGTGATGCTTTGGTGCTTTGAATGTCTTGGAAAAATGGATTTATGAATTCTCTGAACTAAACTCATGTCTCATAGTTCTTTAACCATCAGTGCTTATAGTGGTGGTAGAACTACAATGTACATTAAAAAAATGGAATGAGCAATGCTGCTGAAAGAACAGTTTGGCTGGCTGTGCAGGATTATTTTTGAGATGTTTTGTTTCAGTGGACCAAGCTCTGTACAGATGGAAAATGGTGACAAAGCAATAGCAACTGTGACCGGTCTTCAGGTTGGTACCTATCGCTTCAGGCTGACCGTGAAAGACCAACAGGGCTTAAGCAGTGCATCTATGCTATCTATTACTGTGAAGGAAGGTAAGCCTAGTTGCTGCTTCTTAGGGTATGGTAGGCAACTTGCCAGTTAATTCAACCACAGACAGAATGCAAAGGAAATCTGAACAGAAAGGGATATAATGTATTTGTTGTCATATTTCAAGGGTTATTCAAGAAGAGTTAGTGCTCTTTTGTAATATAGTAGTATTGTGAGTGACTGGTAGAATTAACTTCGCTTACTGCAAGCTTTTTAAAAGTTAAATATATGCAGAATTAGTTCTAATAAAAATTATTCCAAATACTATTTTTGACCATGGTGTGTCTACTTCATCAGGAGGATGTTTTTATTTCATTCTTACAGTTAAGCTTTGAGCAGAAAAGCAATTTTACTGTAGGTTTTAAGTAAAATCCAAGAAGTGAGGTCTCAGAATATACAAATTTCCACTGAAAAACTTAACATTAAAAGACCTGTATTTATTTTGGGGTTTTGATACAGTGAAACAGTTGCTGTGGTGTTTTTTTCCCCAACATGCATGCAGTAGAAGAGGCTTTAAGATAATAATACCTATTGTGTGAGATCATAGAATTTTTTAGGATGGAAAAGACCTTTTAAGATCATAGAATCCAACCATTAACCTAGCACTGCCAAGTCTTCCACTAAACCATGTCTCTAAGCACCAGGTCTACACATCTTTTAAATACCTCCAGGGGTGGGGACTCAATCATTTCCCTGGGCAACCTGTTCCAATGCTTGAAAACCCTTTCAGTGAGGAAATTTTTCCTCCTATCCAATATAAACCTCCCCTGGTGCAACTTGAGGCCATTTCCTCTCGTTCTATCACTTGTTACGTGGCAGAAGAGACCAACACCCACCTCGCTTACACCTTCCTTTCAGGTAGTTGTAGAGGGCGATAAGGTCTCCCCTCAGCCTCCTCTTCTCCAGACTAAACATCCCCAGTTCCCTCAGCCAGTCCTCATAAGACTTGTGCTCCAGACCCCTCACCAGCTTCGTTGCTTTTCTGACAGAGGTGCTGTCAGGTACTCCTGACATTTCATAGCTTTGACTTACGTTGCTTCGTCAAGTTTGCAGGTGGTGGTAATCAGCCATCTTTTGCCTCACATTTTCCTTAGGGAGTGATTTTTAGCACTCTCCGTGGGCCTATGCCTCCTTTTAAAGAAGGTGGCATAATAAATTTCAAATCTTGTTTGGTCCAGAGTTTGGCTTTCTGTGGCACTCCTTGATTTTTGAGAGGAGCAATGCAATCTGTTTCTGCAAATATGGTACCTATACCATTTATAAAATTATGGTAGAGTTGCATTAGAATTTTAACTTTTGACTTTCTTGAAAACAGTGCAGCTTTGTTTCTTTTTCACTTGGCATCCCTGCAGAACTAATGAATCTTAGAGAAGAAACTGGACTCAGTTTTACCCGTGTGCATCATTGGTTGTTCTGTTTCAGAGTTTCAGTTAGATGTTTAGTCAGAAACACATGGCAACAGTTGTGCCCAAATGTGTCTCGTGGTCTCATTCATGCTGTAAAGTGTAGCCACGGTATGTACTGACCACCGTTACAGGTTCAATATAAAAAAATGTTCAGTGCTTCAATAGCCAAGTTTAATCAACTGGTTAATTTGGAAGAGACAAGAAGATCACTTGTATCACAGAGAACTCTGTGCTGTTCTAAAGAATAGAGTTACAGCCAATGCCCTGGAGATCTGCCCAAAAGTGAATTATTTATGTGTAACTTAACATTCAAGCCAATGAGGTATTTCACTCAGCCTCACGGCTTCCTGGAGCTCTGTCTTACCAGTTGTGTTCTAAACAAAAGTCAGTGATGACTGATTTCTGGAAAGAAAATGTGTTCATATTTCTTTGGTGGTTTTTGGCCGTACTCCCAATGCATGCCTTAATTTCACTGCTAGTGGTAAGCAAAAAGCATTTGGGAACTGGGTTTACTCTAAGTTTCCTGATTACACTTTGCCTAAACACAGGTATTGTGAAGATATAAGACCTTACACAAGCTTCTATTGGGTAATAAGTGATTCTCAAGACAAGAAGAGCCCAGCATGGTGATCTCATGCTGGGCTGTGTTTCTAAGTAGGCAGAAAATATTTTTGCTTGACTGAGAAAACCTGACACTTAAGTTATTGTGAGACTGTAAATAGAGTACCTCACAATGCTTTTTGAAAAAGATCTTTTTGGATGGTACCTCTTATTGGTACTGTCCTCATGATGCAGCTCTGCTTTTGTCAGGTTGAAATAATCCCAGAGCCAAATTCTGTATACCCACTCATCCTTTCCCTGTGCCTTTGACATGAGATTCTGTTGTTACTGCCTGTAATCATCAGGTGAAAAATTGCAGTGTGGGTGTATTGGCAATGGCATGTCACATTTCACACGTTTTGAAAGCAAATCGTTCTCCTCCACTATTTTTTATGGCTAGAAAAGAACAGTCCACCCCGGGCGCATGCTGGTGGGAAGCATGTTCTAGTGCTTCCAAATAACTCTGTTACCTTGGATGGCTCAAGGTCTGCTGATGACCAGGGGATTGTGTCGTATTTGTGGATTCGGGATGGTCAAAGCCCAGCAGCTGGGGTAAGTTTCGTGAAGGTTGTAACAAGCCAAATTCAGCTCTTATTATGCATGTAGCATCACTGCAGCAGGGCAAGCAGGTACGAGTCAAAAGATGCTATGAGGCACGGTGTCTGCTTCTGGTTTGTCTCCCCTGCTCTCTAATGCTTTGTTTCAAGGGGCTTGTGGTATTTTCAGTAGAGCTATAGAATATGGTAGCTAAGTAAGAGGACTGCAGCAGTGTGGACTTAGTTGGGAAAGACTACAGACAGAAGAATACAGTTGTCTCTCTTAGAGTAATTGGTGATAGTACCAAGCTAATGTGTTTGAGAGAAAAATCATCTGAAATCCAGATACTCCAAAGGAGGAAGGGTCTGAGAGAGACGGAAGTGCTGATAAAGACGAAGGAATCCTGTCTGGTGCTAGATGAGGCAAAACTTGCAGTTTAGGATAAAAATGGTGTTTGGCACTACCTGTATAGATACCTTGCCTGGCAAACCACGGAGAATAGCCTGGGTCATTAGGGTGGTGGAGTCTGCTCTCCAGGTGGGGACAGACAGCAGAAGTACCTCATGATAAACTTCAGTTTATATGTCAGCAACTAAAATGGTGATAACTTCTTTGTGTATCCACACAAAGTGCTGTGGACAGCTCTTTGCAGTCAGGAAGATAGTGGGAAATCAACAAGAACTGGGAGAGCAAAATAACAAAGCTTCTAGAAGCAATTCACATGAGGTTATGAGAAGAATTGAAAAGGTTTAGCTTAAACATAGCTGGCAGAGATGATAGTTGGAAATACACAAACTCCAAGGAGAGGAAATAATTTGGGAGTTAAAAAAGCAGATCTAAGGATACTGGAGTATAATTGAGAAATAATAATGTAAATGTCTCAGATTTTCAAGCAGATGAGTACATGGGAATGTCAGCTGTTCTGTCTGGGTTTGTTTTTTAATGAAAATATCCATACTGGGCAGACATCTTCAGTAACTGTCACTTCCAAATTTGTATTACTCTGCTATAAACTGTGGGTAGGTCAGTCACATTTGTCGCAAAAGCCAAGGCAAGAACTCACACTGTCATACCAGCAGATACCTGACTTGATAGTCACACCTGCAACTTTCTCTGAGGGTATAATCATCCTGGTACCTCTTTTTTTTCAGGATGTGATCCATGGCTCAGACCATGAGGCAGTACTGCAGCTAACTAATCTGGTGGAAGGAACCTATACTTTTCACTTGAAAGTGACGGATGCAAAAGGAGACTCAGATATTGATTCAGCCACTGTTGAAGTGCGGCCTGGTATGACAATTAAAAGGTCATCGATACGTTGTGAATACCTCATCTTTGTTCTCCTTTTACTTATTTATTTCAATGTTGACAAGATTCTCTCAAGTTAAAACACAAAGCAAACAGGTCTCTCTTTCTACCTTCTTATTGTTGTCTCAGTAGGCCTGAGTGTGTTAGAAGAAGACATGTCAGGATTCTTAACTACCAATTGCACCATTGCCTTACTGGAAGCATAAATAAAAACCATACTTCCTTATTAATATTTTCATTAGGGGTTTTGTTGTTTTTCATTCATCTTAAGTTTTTGTTTCTTTTTTCTGGTTGTGTATCAGTTTGGCCAATGGAAGGAGATGGGAGCTGAGCATTAAGTTTAGATACAAACAGTGCAATTGTATGTTTGATGGTTGAAAGTGTGTTTTTATGCTTGTTTTCTTTCTTTCATCCTGAAGAACAAAACAAACCTCAAAGAATTTCAGGGGGTTTTAAATTGTCTTTTCATGGTTTGATATTGCTTGTATATATACTTGTTTTCAAACATAGGATAAATGGCTATGTGATGGAAGCATAAGTTGAGGTTTCAGGAAATGAGTCTTGGGTCTGTTAGATTTCTTGTTTGTCTGGTTCCTGGGCAATGATTTTATTTCTGTTCCTCACTGTATCGTTGAATGTAGTCACAATAATTGGCTCAGGATTCTCATTGGATATCTGTGAAGCTTGTTTTGTTTGCAAGGCACTCTAGAAGTTCAAGTATTATTTAACAGAACCCTCAGTTTGTGAAGGTAAACATACTTGATATTTCTCAAATTGACCATCCTCATTTAGACTCGCTCACGCAGTCTTGCATGCTACCATATGAGTCCACCTTTGCCTCCATTTTCCTGGGTGGTAGCCAGTAGTAGATAACTTAAGGATTAGAGTCACCTAGTGGTGGTACCTCTGACCTTTAGATGGCAGAATTTAGGGGAACAGAAGTTGCTATTCTGCACAGAAATGTGTTAATGCTGAACTGAAGTACGAACTGAAGTGCTTTCTATCAGCTGATAAGCTGAGTTGCTATCTTAGGATCTACCAGGTTTGTTTCAGAAGGAATGTGAAAATGTAGGCTAAGTACTTTTCGAAGAACACAAAAAGGTTGGGTTATAAGGGATATGGGTCTTGTGCAGGAAAATACAGTATTAATAAATACTTTTGAGTACTGCATGTTGTGTTCAGCTGGTACTGAAATATTTCTCGAGCTGTGGAAGAATAGCATGTTCTTACTCTGTCAGATCCCAAAAGGAGTGGTCTGGTGGAGCTGATCCTGCAGGTTGGAGTGGGACAGCTGAGTGAACAGCAGAAGGACACCTTGGTGAGACAACTGGCTGTATTGCTGAATGTTTTGGATTCAGATATCAAAGTTCAGAAGATACAAGCCTACTCAGATATAAGGTACAAAGATATCCTGCTGTGCCAGGAAGATTTGTGATTTTCATTGACTCTTTCATGGCTCATAATTAGTTGAAAAATGATCTTTTCTAAGATGAGAAAAAAATTCTATAGCTCTCAACAGTATATACTTTCAAAAGGTGAATTTCTTCTGCTGTGGTAGAAAACTGATGAAGTAAGCGCTTAGAACTAAAGTATTTTGGTTGGGGAGAAAAAGCATTTTTTTGCAGAGAAAACTACACAGTGGATAGTCCTAAGTGTGGTATCTTACTCTGAAGTAGAAATACCCCCACTACTTAATGTAGAGGGCTAGAGATGGCTGTGCGTACCCAGAGAAACTTCTCAGCATGTTTGGTAGAACCTGTTGACATAAGTTATCTTTAAATTACTTCTTGTTTACTACTTGGTAATTTAAAACCCATTTGGTGTCTATTTAGCTCTTGGGGAACCTCTTACAATTTAAAAATAAACAGTTTGGAAAACCTAGCATTTATAGCTATGATATTTTTAATCACAGCTTCTAATTACTGCTTTTCAGATAAAGATGTTCCCTGAAGTGTCTGATACAGGATGAGATCAACACCACCCAACTTAAAAAGGGGGAGGTGGGGGAAGGAGGGCTCTCACATGAGGTCCTCTGGCTCCCTTGCTTTTGAGCTTTTTCCTCTTAAATTCAGTTTCCTGAAGTTACTCAAACTGCTTCAGAGTGCTTTGTGACAAGTTCTAGATGAGAGTGAGTAAAGCAGATGTATACATACTTGTCTTAAAGTGAGAGTCAGGAAGACCAAGGAGGGAATTACATTTGCTGTTGTCCTCATCTTTGTTCTGTGAAACTGAGAAGCCAGAGAACTGCTGGTGCTCCCTGCTCAGACTGAAGTCCATGACATTTGGATGGAGTTGACTGATCCATGGGCAGAGGTCCCTAATCTTTATCAGTGGTGACATTTGCTTTCCAGCAACAAACAAAACCAAAGGCTGTAAACTGAATGCCTGACAAAAGTGATCCTTGACAGCAGTCATGACCTTAGCTGTTCTTCCTGCAGCACTGCAGTTGTGTTCTACGTGCAGAATGGGCATACTTCCAAGGTGATCAAGGCATCGGATGTCTCGCGAACTCTGCATGTGCAGCTTTTGAAAGAGAAGGCTGACTTTCTGCTTTTCAAAGTCCTGCGGGTTGACACAGCTGGTATGTTTTGGATCATGCTTGCTCATATTGGAACTTTGCAGGCAGGCATTTATCTAACACAGGACCTGGGAACAGCACATGAAGGCCTTCTGTCTGCCATCTGGTGTCTGGGGTTGGATGTAGCCTTCCAAAAGATGACATTGAAGACAATACTAAAATGCTTGTTCATTTGTGATAGACTGGTGCCAGTTACTTGTGTTCTTTTAAGATGTCATCTGTAACAGCAGGCAAAAGCATCAGGAAGGCCTGGGGAATGAGGATAAAGATACACCACGCATACCATCTTTTCTTGGAAGATGGGCAAAACTTAATAATAGCCATAATATAGAATGTTTCATGCCTCTAGTTCCTTCAAGGCTTTTGGTGTTCAGTAGTAGGCTTGTAATGCAACTTAGTTTTGTCTGCTCAGGCAAAATGGTCGGGTGGTCACTGTGTTACAACCTAGTCTTATAATATTTACAATGTAGACAGACTGGTGGAGTTTCCTACAATGAACTTTTTCTTTTCCCCAAAAAGATACTTGAAATCCTGAGCCTATTTTAAACTTCACTAGTAACGTGAACATTTTGTGACGCTCAGATATTACAGATATGACTTCTCCTGATTTCAAAACAGGACATAATGATCCAAATGCAAACAAAGTGAGCAAGCTCTGGCAATAAAGTAGTCATTGATTCTGTAGTAAATTCTGTCTTTATTTACCTTTTGAAAAAGACTGTTGTTCTATTATAAATGTACTTGGATTACTGAAATGAGTAGGTGTCACTTGAAAATACGCATTAAAACATTTTTCTTGACATAGCAAATCTGCTAGTCTTAAAAAGTTTTAAAGGGAATAACTTTTTATTTTAGTCTGATATGACCTATTGATCTAGCAATAGCTGCTACTATAAGCATATGAGGTATGTAAATATTCTGGCCTCCGATGCTGTTATTAAGTTTTGAAATACTGAAATATACTCTAGTTTATTGTTATGATGCTTGTCTTCTAGTACCTGAGAACACTGATATTCCTCAGTTCTCAGGTACTTTAGAAGTTCTTACAAATATGTCATAAAGAAAGAAGCAGGTCTGGATTCCACAACTTCAACTCATCTTTATTTCTGGTTAGAAGAAACTGTTCTTGACTTGCATACAATTTAAATACTGTATGCTTAAGATAAGTTCTTATCTTTCTCTTCGCAGCCAGCAGTCTGCTGAACTGTAAATCTATTTAGTGCAACACCAAAGGAAAGGGGGATTTTTAAAATGTCAGAATGTTATGAACTAGACGTTTTACCACCAATCTAGACTTACAGTAAGAGGATGTGTGACAAGCTGTCCATTTTACACAACTGATCCTATATCCTGTTTTGTTCTTAGCCTGTCTTTTAAAATGCTCTGGACATGGGCACTGTGACCCCATAACAAAACGCTGCATTTGCTACCAGCTGTGGATGGAAAACTTGATTCATCGTTATCTGAATGATGGAGAGAGTAATTGTGGTGAGTTTGGGTGTTGTGGGACATGTTTCAAGAATAACTCATCATCTTGTGAGACTGTTGATTATTTGCTGTCAGAATGGGGAGTGCTTAAGAGGTAGGTGGTGAGGGAAGACTACAACAGTCTCTTTGTTTTCCAGCACTGCAATATCTTTCTATAGAAAAATATTTGAATAATGTCTTGAAATTATAATGTCTTGACAGTAGTAGCCTATACTTAAAATATTTTAGAAGTTTAAATTTTCAAAAGTATCACTATTTGAGGAAAAAAACCCATGAAAACTTGGGAGGGAGATCTTGCAACAATTTTTGGCCAGTTGGAAGGGTTGTTGAATAGCACGGGCATTGCAAAGCTTTTGAGTACTATTCATCTACTGGTTGCAAAGCTGAAAAATAGGCAACAGCTTAGATTCTCTGAGTGGGTGGTTGATGCTTCTGTGTCAGAGTTTTATGATCTGACCTAAGGAAAGAAAATACCAGTGTTCTGGACTACCCAATATAGTCACCTTTAAAACTTAAGCTTTTTAGCATGATTGATTTTGCTGTTTCTTTCAGTTTGCCTGTTGTACCTGGGAAATGCAATTTAGTTTCACCAGCTTAATCATGTCCATATTCCATGGCACACCTAATATACCAGCTAAGCCTCTCTATTTCAAATATTTAATTGTTTTAAGTAGAAGACCAATTTAGTTAAATTAAGTTGAAATAAAGCTCAACCCTTAGTACTTGTGCAGGCTTGGAAACATTTGCTGAGCAGTGCATTAGTCTTCAAGGAAATCTATAGAAATTTATAAGGAGCTTGCTGCAAGCCATTAAGGTAACCATGGGCTATGAGTCTGTCTGTTAGTGGGTGAAGACTAACTGACCAGCCAAAGCGGGACAGTAGGTTTTAAGCCTGAGGCTGGGACCTCCTGCAGCTCTGCCCTAATGCTGTGTTTTTCCATAGTGTAATAACAACACTGAAATAGTGAGTATACACATGTTGAAGTTCACATTATTGCACATCTGTCTGTATCCTTCTAAAGTTTTCCTGGATTTACAAATGTAAGTGTGCGGGTAGAAGGATCTATCTCTAATCAACCACTTTTTAAAGCACTACTAAAATGCCAGACCCAGAGTACAACCTATGTTTATTTCAGTTAGAGAATGACAACTGAGGTGGTAACCATGCCTTCTTGACTGTCAGTTCCTACATAGACTTCAGGTATCTTGGGGTGGTAAAAGGTATTGGAGTGGAAGAAAAATTTCAAACATGCACTTTCAGTCTGGAAGCCTAAGAATTTTTAGGGATTCTTCTGAGAATATGAAGGTACTAAGCTTTCCTAAGTTCCTGTTGCCATTCCCTATTCCTCAGGATTAGTTATTTTAATAGAGTTGTGTTAGAAGTTATCCTATTCATACTACTTTACAAAGCAGTATTGTGTTTCTTTTTTTCAGAGTGGAGTATACTCTATGTGACTGTATCTATTTTTATTTTGATTGTGGTCATGGTAGGGCTTGCCTGGTTCTGCATCTGCTGCTGCAAAAGGTACAAGATTTGTGTTTCTTTTTGATGGGGTTTATGCAAAAACTGCACGTAACTGCTATGTTTTAGTCCAGTCTTTGGCACTAAACTACTGAACTCTTTCCTGACCTGTGAGGAGCTTCCTGTAGCCATTCCTGTATAGACACACTTCCTTTGAAAAAAAGGAGTATCCATTTGTGGCTCTGTGTTGTTCGGCACTTTGAAAAACAAAAAGCCAATATTGGAGCATCCTTCGTATTAAGACATAATTTATGTTCAAATGCTGTGAGTATACTGCACACCATCACGGTCTCCCACTGAGTTCTCCAGATACTCCATACTAATTAAAAATAGGTACACCCTGAAGGTCACTCACATAGGGGTGCTCTAGGCCATGGGAAGGGAGCTGCTCCCAAGCTGGTGTCTCCCTTTGACAGGAAGGGTGGATATGTGGGCTGCATCTGGCCGACAGGCAAGGAGTGCTCCAGTGATCTCAGTCACACAAATTTCTTGCTTCCTCTTTTCTTGAACAGTTTTGCCTACTACTGTATGTTGCTTCCCTCTCTGCCCCTGCCTCCAGTCTTTCCTAGGGAGCCAGTAAGAAATTCTCTTTCAAGTGACAAGCCCCTGCAAGTTCTGTCACTAGAGCAAGTGTTTTTACTGCTGCTCAAAAAGCCCAGCTAACAGATAGCTTGTTCAGGTGTTAGCAAAAATGAAATGCCGTCAAAACCTTTCTGGATTTTCAACTTTTTCTAGGGTGCCTTTGCAGTATGTAAAGGATGCTGTTTGAAATGCACGGGAGTTGATACCGATTTCCTTTTTATGGTTGAAGGAACAGTGCTGTTGGTAAAAATGTTTAAATAGAAGTGTGCCCCAGTCCACCCCCACAGTGTGGGGTGGAGCCTCACAGGCTTGCATGGATTTGATGAGAAAGGGATTGTTTATGGAGTTCAGCGGCTTCTCTCCTTTGTCCTCATGTGGCTTGTGCGAGAGAGTGAGGGCTGGATGATACAAATCCTTGTAAAAAAGAGGACAGAAATGCTGCACAGGACAGAACAGCAAAAGATGCCCTTTGCCTTGTAGAAACTACAGGAAAAAGATACTGTAGTCCAAGATTTGGCTGGAGTTTTAGAGGTTTTAAAGGCTTTGAGTTGCCAAATTAACTCCATTTTTCAGAAGATTGTAGAGGGGTGGCTGAGTGGTGTAATGTCGGCTGAGATGATTTCTCCACTGTCAACTGTGAAATGTGGGTGGGAATGCTTCTTCAGACCTTGCCTTGACAGGGCATGTCCCACCCACCCCTTCCAAAGTTACGAGAAAAAGGACCGGAAAAATACCTGAGGTGTGACAGCATCTTCTAGGAGGTGCCCCCTTGGTTTCATGTGTGAATACCCTTATTTCTACCCTGAAATTCTTCGTTCGTTCCTTCTCAATCCAATCCAATGAACAGTTGTGTCGGTTGCCCTAGCTCCAGGACTTTTCCTTCTGTGTTAATGAGCAGATGAATAACTCCTGCAAATAGTTGAAACTTAACATAGAGATGATGATGTTCGTAGCAATGTGGAAGTAGGTGCTGGGGAAGGATTTACATCAAGAAAGAACAGGTGGGGCTTTGTCCCTGCATGTATCTGAGGGAGCCAATCTCCATTTTTGTCTGGTCTTCCCTGTAAGCTTAACCACATAAGCACCACTTCAATCCTCTTAATTGGAAAAAAAAAAATTGAGGACTAAATAATTATTACAGAAGTCTTACTTGGAAACAAATGAGTATGTCTACCTTGTATC
Source organism: Egretta garzetta (assembly GCF_000687185.1). Classification (NCBI taxonomy): domain Eukaryota; kingdom Metazoa; phylum Chordata; class Aves; order Pelecaniformes; family Ardeidae; genus Egretta; species Egretta garzetta. Next base: position 2,469,247 of record NW_009259588.1, read on the forward strand.
TAGTTACTATGTTGAAATGGAACAAACTGAACCCCTGTGGCCTAGGAAAGCAACTCAGTCTTCCTTGCTTTCTTCATCTTTGTATATCAGAGAGAAAATAAATTATACCCTCTGGTTCATATTGTACAGCTGCTTTATACAGGTATAAACTGGAATAACTCCTTTTAAGTGGAGATGAGAAAGTATAATGAGGTTCTGTATATTGAGGTACGTAGCTATGTGTATGAAAAGGGAGAGGATTTATGTGTGTATGTGAGAACTAAATGTCTTTGTGGTAACTTTCTTTTTAGCAGAAAGAGGACAAAGATAAGAAAGAAAACAAAATATACCATCCTAGATAACATAGATGAGCAGGAGAGAATGGAGCTACGACCCAAATATGGTAAGTGCTATCTGTTTCAGCTGTGAACTCATCCACCAAGTTTATAGCCAATGGATTTGACTTGACACTTGCAGTCAGGAGGAACCCAGAAGCTGGCCTGCAAGTTTCGGAATGGCAAAGGCAAGTGTAGACAATCAAATGGTTGGGGGAGGTTCACTTAATTTCTTTCACAAGGCCTTGGGCTCAGCCAGTGCTCAGAGCTTCTTCATTAATCTTAATTTAGAACACCTATTTGTCCCAGAGACTTTCTCCATATAAGCCCTCCTCCCCTGCACACACTTTAATTTGGAGCTGTTTTCATTGCTGCACAGTAATTCCCTCCTGCCCTGAGTGCCCTGTTAAACATCAGTAGACATCAGCTGCTACCATCTGTTCACATATATTTTGATTTACCTGAGTTTCAGTTTTAGCAGGGAAAATACTGGAATCCAGGGAAATAAAATCATCCTGAGAAACTGCTGTCCTGGAAAGACAGACATAACATTTCTGTAGAAACCATGACCTTTCATTGCCACTTGTGTTAATCAGATAGTTGAGTGGACAGACTAATTTCCAGATTCAAGCTGTTAAAAGTACCTTCGCTATGTACTAAGATCGTCCAATTGTTTCAAATTTAAACTCATATGTTCACATTTCAGAGCCATAAACTGATGGGCCTGCAGTG
>NW_009259588.1:2470313-2481730 GCF_000687185.1 Egretta garzetta
TTTTTTATATTGGTGGTGGCAGTGGTGCATGCTGTTATGCTAGATTGCAGACAATCTTTTCATTTATCTTTCATATCACAGTGGAGGAGAGGATGGTTAGTTGTTACTAAAAAGTGAAACCTTTCTAATGAGCTTGTTTTGCTTTTTTATTGTCAGGTATAAAACACAGAAGTACAGAACACAACTCCAGTCTGATGGTCTCTGAGTCAGAGTTTGACAGTGATCAGGACACTATCTTCAGCAGAGAAAAAATTGAAAGAGAGAATCCTAAAACCCTCATGAATGGATCCATCAGAAATGGAGTTTCCTTCAACTACAGCTCCAAAGACAGATAACTGAATGAGGGTAAAAGCACAGAACATGCTGTTCCAACACATCTGAAACATGTTGGCCACCTCTGTTTTTTCCAGAACCGAAAGCTTCCTTAAAATATCAGCTAATTGCAGATGAAAGGGTAAATTTCTAGCACAGTTAGGGAAAGGAAGGAGGAAGGATTTAGATGGTCAGCTAACTCCTCTTGTCACTGTTACAGGAACAAGGAAAAGCACATCTTACTACTTGCATGTTCCATGCTGAATGTTGGTCTGAACTTCAGAAGGCCTTTTTTCCTGTATCACTGGTACTAACCATGGTAATTGAGATGCATACAGATTTGTCTCCTGTGTTCCTGTCTCTCTCAGAGAAGCAGTGTGATTATGATGCTGACCTAAAACAGCGCAAGATAAATTCCCTTACAACTATAGAGAGCAATTTATGACAACAGGCTCCATCTTCATTTTCAGTTTAGGTTGGGATCACAAAGAGAAAGCATTTTTAGTGCATTGTATTTATCTCTGTGCTTTGTGACTTCCTTTTCTAGAGTAGGGCTCATCAGGTGGAAATGTCTTTGTTTTCAAAGGAAGCTTACAATTAGCAGTTGCACTTAATCAGCTGTAAAGTAATGTGATACATCTGCATCCTGTAAGATGCAATGTTCCCTGTATTTACATAGAAAGTATGGTGCCTGCAGGGAAGTCCAGCCTTAGGTTGGTTCTGAAATGATGGAAGATGCTTTGGCTCTCTGGAGTCTGCTATGTCCAGCCAGGAAATGGTAGCAGAAAGGCAGGAAGGACTCACTATGATGCACCTTCAGAAGCATTTTGAGCATCCCAAACAACCTTTTGCTTAGAGAGCACTTTCAAGGAGCTGTGGACCTTTTAAGACTGAACCCTCAGCTGAGATGAGTTTTCATCTGTCAGCCTCAGTGCTCAGTTAAAGAATGTGTCGGGCATTTGTGTAGTGAAATGCTTGTGGCAAAATACCCGATGTGGAGCAGGAGGTTCACCACCTACCTTCATTGTTACAGGAACTGGAACTGAGTAAGGTTTTAGCTTGAACATTAGATTATTTTATTCTTTCTTCTGTGGCTATTCAGTGACTAGATGTATTGGCCTGAAGAGATCCCTTTAGGTGTTTGGGGAGGGTAGGTGTGTTCGAGTTCTGATGTTCCTTTTTGGCAATCTGGATAATTTCCTTAAGCTTGCTTGTTAGGCTTTAAAGTCATGACCCCAATACCGTTCTTGAAATCCCAAACTGAAGACCTGGCTTTTATATGTAATCCTCACTTGTGGAGGCATCTGTGTCAGTGGTACTGTCTGGCCACAATGTCAGCCTTTCCTGGGGGTCCTTTACTGACAGGCTGGAGCCTTGGGCTGAGCTGGAGGAATGGTGTGTTCTGATGGAGAAAAGATTCCTCTGGGAGCATTTTGGACAGGGTTTTCTTTTTAACTTTTTTTTTTTTTAAACCTGGTGGTGGAGAATCCATTGACAGAGAAGGGTAGAGCAGTATAGAGATTGGGGGGAGCAGATGAGAAGGGTCAGGGAAGGGGACATAGCCCACTTCCATCATGAGGAATAATTTGGTGAAGAATTTTGGGGCTTTCTCCATCCTTTCATAGAAGTCCAACACAACAGAGTAGTTGGGTTGAACACTGTGGCTTCTGTTAATGGAGTCAGGCAGAGGTCAGAAGAACTGTCTGGGGTGGAAGGAATCAGTAGTCAAAAGTTGCAGCAACATGGCATGCTCATAACTGGTTTCATACCTTTGATTCTCAAATGCAGCCAGCAACAGTCCCTAAGGCTGCACTAATACTGCACTGAGGAGCATTTATCCTGTGCTGAACCTTGCCTTTCTCTGGGGAGCTGAGTACGGCTGCAGGAGTCATAGTGATGGGAGAGGCTGTGAAGAGCTAAAAAGGGCTAATGCGAATGTTTTCCATGTTTTTCCCATACCAACCAGCAAGATGCAGTATAAATGGTATGATTTGCTTTCTTCAGAAGCCAAGTTTTAACACTACGTGTATGGGGGTTTTAGGCTATTTATTGAAACAAATCTACTCCCCCTTCTTAAGAGAGTGTGTGTGTGTGTGTCTGTATTTTTAAATAACTTGGTTGATAAAAGCAAGGTCAGCTTTTGATGTCTTTCAATTTCTGCTCCAGATGTGTTAACATAGTAACGCAACGTTCACTTTAAAGCATTCCTGAAGAAAGTTAAGGCCCACTCAGAATACTGATTTTTTTTTTTTTTTTTTTTTTTTTTTTTTAAAGTCAAAAGGTTGGGCTTAATCTATTCTGCACAAATTCCCAAAATGTCCTTGGAACAGTGCATTTAAAAAAAAAAAAAAAGGATGTTGCATAAGCAACTGCAACTTTGTATTGGCCACGCTGCCATTAATGCTTCTGCTAAATACTATATCCAGTGTGCCTTTATCTATAAACTTATCTTTTAGGACATGTCAGTGCAGTCGGCAGCATCCTTCAGTTTTGTGAAGTCAGTCACTTGAGTGTTTTAGGTTTATTTTACATTTTTAAAGCTGGTACTGTAGCCTAGGAGGTGGTTCTTCCAAGGAATTAAAATTCAGACATCTTTTTTTAAAAAAACCTAAAGACTGATTCTCTAGTAAATCAAATACAGGAATCATAAACCTGCTTTCCTCAATGCTGCATAATTCCCAGAGCTATTCCCCCTCCCACACAGATGCTGTGGGCTCAGATATTTGGATCGGTGGTTAAGTTCGTGTGCCATGAGAACGTATGCATGGTTTGGCTAAGTACTTCTCACTCTAACAAATAAGGAACATTAGACCAATTTCTTCATGCGTAAGGCCCTAGCAAGTGTAAGTTGCTTACTAAATTCTGTTCTCTAGATGATGCTTTGACATCTTTGTTGCTAACAGTATTTTAGTTATGTTCTGAAAGTTGAATATAGTTTACATTTTTGAGCTGCTTTTAATTCTACTGGTTTGATTCTTCCACCTCCTTGGAAGGAGAATTTATTCCTCTTACATAAGATCAGTCTTGCTCTTACTATGAAACTTGCACAGAAGTTGAAAATAATAGTTTCTGAATCTGTGAATTTGTGATATCACGTTTGTGTCATTTGGCCAAGCATGATTTTGTCAGGAATTTAGGAGGGACCATAGCAAGCCTTGTACCTTGATTCAGTAACATTTTTATCTCTAGAACTACTGCTTTCTTGCAGAATGTCAGGTCATACCTGGAATAAAAGGGTCAGGAAACTAGCTGTTACAGTGCCAACGCAATGGTAGAATTCTGATGTGCAAGGAACTTAACAGTGTGTGAACTTAACAGAGAGTGAGTGAGCACATGCATGTGTTCTCTATGCTGAATTTAAACTTTCCTTAGACAGTTCTGATGTTCTAACATAATTGAGTTCTTAGGAAAATTTGCTAGTCCTGTTTTAAGCCTCAAGTGAAACTAGTTTTGCCCCTCAGTATACTGGTAATGGGCTGTAGTTGGCTGGAGCTTTGGGATGGTGGGGATAAAATGACAGAGCTACTGTAGTCTTCTGAGCCATTTACGTGAGGTTTGAGAGAGGTAAACGTTCCTCTGGAAGAAGGGAAATGGGATAGAGGTGAATCAGAGTTTCTTAACATCAGCTATCATTGATCCCTAACTAGAATACTAATCCCATACTTCTGCAGCAAAGGAGAATCCATTCCACATACCTTTTGGGTCCTGAACTCCCCAAGGCAAGGGAGAAAAAGGAGGGAGAAAAGGCAAACCATTTTTACTTCTGCACAGGCTACAAATCAAGTGCAGGTGAGCCACACGTCAGTAGTTTGTCTCTGTATGGAAGCGCTTCTCCCTGTGGGTGGATGGGTGAGCTATTACAGAATTTGTATTAGGAATCTGTTTCTAGAAAATGTTATTTATTGCAAATGATAATGTATTGTAACTGGAATCATTTCTGAGCTGAAATTACTACATTTATGTAATTACTAATAAAGTTTTGTCTTTCCTTCTAGGAACTTGTCAGGTACTCTTTTAGTCATGGTACTCTGTATTGGACTCCACACTCAGGTCAGGCTAATAAGAGATACGTTGTATATCATAGCTTATGTCTGTATGCAAACATAAAAGCAGTGCAGTACCTGATCCCCTCCCTTCCTACTGACAAAAGCAAAACAGCATCTTTGTTCAGACAGATAACATACTTCGATACATTAGAGAACAGAAAAAAAAATTACTGCAGTTCACAGTAAGAGTTTTCATGTGGTGTTTGTCCTTACTTGGTTACATTGGCTGTGTGTAAATATTCACCAGCTGTCATGCCAAGTGTGGTGATTTCACAAGTTTTGTGGCTGATTCTATAGCAAATATAATACTTGGGTGTTTTTAAGTACAATGGCTGCTTTGCAGTAATCGGAGATAGTAGTGTGCAATATAACCCAAAATACTACTGTTAGCTAGGGGTAGATTATGCTGCCTGTTTCTGAACTAGAAAAGAAAAATCTGTGCATCAGTGTGTGTGAAGTTTGTGTGAAATCATGATAATAAAAGGTATGATGAGATAAAAGTGTCTCTCTGGAAGGAAAAAACATACGCCATAAAAGCAACTTTAAGTGTATTTGGATACATGGTACCTCTTACATTCATTCTTGACTCCCACAAGGGAATACTGCCTGCTGAATGAGCAGATGAGATACCATGTATCCTTTATTGAAGAATGGAATCTGCCCATTCCTTACTGTACGTTAGTAACAGTTGCAGCCTTGCCCCTACCCTCTGAGTAGGCTGGCGCAAGCCTCTAGACTTGCTCAACAGAAGATAAATTGGTAGTGATTCCTCAACAACTTAAGCCAGTTGTGCTAAGTAGCTTCACCATTCACTGATAAAGTGAATAAACCACCAACTTCTCATGTCTTGGAAGGTCCAGGGCAGAGAGTTTTGACATTGGAAACACTTTATAAACAAGTGCTAAAACTTCATTTAGAGCCTCTGAATGCCAAACTCAAACCTCCTCTAAGATAACTCAACCCTTCCATAAGCAGTAGGGCTAGGACAAATGGCATGATAATTATGCTTAGACGGTCGCTTCAATGCCAAGTCAAAGCAGGGCTTATTTTACTTACAGGATTGCCCAACTCCCAACATTTGCCTGATGGATTTAGAACAGTAAAAACTATTTTACTCTGTGCAAGCCATTTAGGCTGCTGTTTATGTTCTGTGACTTAATCATAAAAGCACAATTAATCATAAAAGCACAATTAATCATAAAAGCATAAAGCATGTCTAAAACCACCAGTGTCTGGGAAATGGACAGGCTGCAGAACACTGGCCTGTGTACACGTTTCCTTGATCTTGGTGACAAGAGATAATGAAGTGCAATCTGCCATCTACTGTAAAATTAAGTACTAGATACTGGTCAGGCTTGATGTACTTCTCAGTTTAAGACTGATTGTCTATCTTCACTGGTATTAGACCAGTGTTACCAACATCAGGACACACACACACACACACACTTATTCTGAGCACCCAAGGTAACTTTGCCAGCCTAGCATACCAATGGACAAGCATTACCTAAAGTGACTTACTGAAAAAAAAATTGTGCACTGTGGTTGGAGATAATTTCTGCCTATTTAAGCTAAAAATGTTAGTATCTAGTAGAACAGGTAAACATAACTTCTTAAGAGTTTATTACACAGAGAGGACAGGCAGTGAGGGTCATACAACAGCTGTTTAAAGAGTAACATAAGAAAATAAAATGGAAATTGGCCATGATTAAGTCAGGTTGGAAACTAGAAGACAGTTTCTGAGGCTTCAAAACTGTATTAACTAAATGGTAATTAAGAAGCTTCCAAAAATCTATTTTAAATCTTAAGTAAAGAATGATGCAAGTAATCCTATCCTCAAAGCAGGGAAAGGCACTCTGGTCCACAAAGCCTGTATCTTGTGGTAAAATGTTTGACTCAGCATAAAAGACTTGTATACAAAATGACTGATGGCATATTAGCATGTCAAAGTAGTCTCACCTATTTAATTTAGATTCAAGGGACTGTAATTGGGGTAACCACTATCTTACACTTCATGAACATGCAGATGCAAAGAAGGGTCTTCTTTTTTTTTTCCAGTGCTAAAGCTGGCAGAACAAAAAATTCTGTACAAGTATGAGACTGAACTTAACGTGACTGCTGTCAGTTTGTCAATTAAATGTTGAATAAGGTAATAACCACAAAATCTAGTGCTTTCATAGAAGTTATTTATTAACTGAAAACATTTTTCCATCACAGTTTTAATGTCCAGAAATTGCTAAACTATCACAAGTGTAATCAACATAAGAGGTGTGAGAATTCAAGTATATCTTCTGCTGAAGAATCACAGCCTTTGCTATGAAGACAACTTTAAGATTATTCTGTGCTTAACTGATGTAGACCTTACTGATACAAGGATACTATGCTGGAATCCAACCACAATCCAATCCAGACAAAGGTATTTTTGAAGTTTATTCCACACCTTATCTTTAGTTATGGTTTGTGCTTGTTATCAGGCATGGTAAAAGGTATTATTTGGTAGAAGAAAGTAAACATTTACTCATTAACAGTGCTATTCTCAGAAAAGACATGAAGATTTTAAATGTGCTGATGGATCAGATCAAGTAACTTTGTAATGAATAGAGCAGTAGGTTAAAGAATTTATCCTCCAACTGCACTGTCCCAAGAAGTACACACACATTCAGGACTGCACTGTCATACAGCAGTAAAGGAGATGGTAACTTTAATTTGGCCTTATACTGCAGTTCCCGGGCAGACATATTTTAAGCCTGTGCAATTTCAGTGGCAGATACTGTGTATCATACTGTGTATGATACCTCTAAGCGTTCCTATTCCTGTGTTGTGGTACCCAGGCACCAAGTTATGACCTTCTTCTACCTAGTTATTCTTTCCAGTAAGAAATAAAGATGTATTAGCAGCAAAGGCTGGCAAACAGCTTGCTCCTCCACAACGCTGTATTTGCCAAATTCAGGCAGCCTGTGCGTTCAATAGCATAAGCTTAGTAGTTGGCTATAAGAAAGTTTCTTGCAACTAATGTAGACATAGGTCATCCTTTGTTCATTCTTGACAACAAGCACATATGCTGCAAGTAATAACAATATTAAGTAAGTCCTCATTATCTTATATGTGTATTTTTGGTGCATTGGAAGTTACCGGAAAGGCAGTAAGCATCCTTTAACCACCCTTCAGTTGGCATAATGCACACACACACACTACTGACAGATAACATACTCCACACCCACCTGGTCTCAAGTGTTACATAAATACAACCATAAAAAAATATTTAGAAATAGTAAGTAGCAATCAATGCTACCTAATGTGCGCTTTAAAAAAATCTCCATGAAACTCTGTTCTGGCTTGCTTCCGGGCACAGGGGAAGCCTCTTTGCCTGATTGGATAAAGTATCTTAAAATATATCCCATTTCACAGGATACATTCACTAGTCCATAGGAAGAAGAGCTCTCTTGCCACCTTTTATTTATTTTTTGTAATTGCTGAGTAAAATCCCACCCAATAAAGTTAACCAACACAGGAAACAAAATTTATTCCCCTTAGCCTCTGCGGTGCTGATTTATTTGTCAAATAAACAGTGCACATTTTTTAAAGTGCCTTTTTTGACTGCCATTAAAATAATGTTTCAACAGCATTGTTTCTTTCCTATTAAGGAAGCTTTACATCATCTTTTGAAGATGACAAAATAGTGAGGTGTTGTGCAGAAGTCCCAACTCTAATCACTTCTGTTTAAATCTTTATTAGGTCACAAGTTAGAAAAGTTCAAAGGTTTTTAAACCTTCCTCCCTAATGGACATTCACCTGTCTAACCACAAATCCAATTCAAGGCTCAAAGCCCCTAGGAACAGAACCATCTGTCTGCTCATGTTCTTTGGAGGTGGTGAGTCATGTTCCTTTAGATGCTAAGCAACATTTACATCAGTGACTTCATTTTGACCAAAGGGGTCACATTCTTTTCATGGAAGGGAGCTTATCTATATCATCATGTCACCATTTGTGCTTTCTTCACACAGCCCTTACAGTGTCCCTTAGAATTCTGAAAGTTATTCCTGCAAGTAAGCATCCCATCTTCCTCCTGCTACTCACCAAGCCAGCAACTCCTCGTCCTGGACTGTCCTGTTCCCAGCACTGCTCTTGCAGCTCTTTGCTCAGAAGCCCAAAGCTGAACAGGTGGCAGCTCTGCAGCCAGCATTAACATGCACTGAAAAAGCTGCCCATTTGCCTGCATGGATACCTAGCTGCAGCTAAAAGCAATTCCTCACCTTTCATAAGCATCAGATTATCCCACAATTAAAAAAAAAAAAAAGGCACGCCTGCTTCTAAAAGAAGGGCACATAACCACATTAGAAAATGTGAGTATATACACAAAATTCTAAAGGGAGACTGCCATCCCCAAAGCCTCACAAATCCACAATGAAACATTAGAGGCAATAGAAAATGGTGCTCTAGTTTCCCCTTGCTTGTGATCTGTTTTCATTATGCCCAAGTCTCTAAGTCCTCCCAGTTACACAGGGTTAATCCAAGAATAATAAATGTGCATTCTTCCCTACCCCTTACCAAAAATGGTGGACATTGTGATCACATTGCCAGAAAACTGAATGTGTAAATGAAGAACATGTAAAAACATATGGCAGCACAGAATACTGTAAATATCTCTACACATACAGAACAGGGTTGTTTAGTTTAAAGAAGGCTGAAGTTGCATTCATACATATTTCTGGTTCAAGAATTTTATTAAAATTACAGCACTCTTTTCCAAGCTGTTGGGATTGTGCTTTTTGAAGATTTTTATAGGCCTCCAAAGCAGACGTATTTTATTTCTAAGTATTCATCAATGCCATATTTCGAACCTTCTCGACCTAAGCCAGACTGTTTTACCCCACCAAAAGGACACTCTGCTGAGGATATTATCCCTTCATTAACACCAACCATTCCAACTTCCAGCTGTTCTGCAACTCTCCAGATCTGAGCTGGATCTTGGGAGTAGAAATACCCTGCCGTGCAGAGAGATACAGGAAGGAAAATAAAAATCAGGAAGAACAATTGCATAAGATTGTGAAAAAGAGACTTGCTGGCATTAAAAATTGTCACCCTGTAACACTAAAGCTCATAAACCCACAGAAATACATTTATCTGACAGAGAGACATACCTGCTAAACCCACATCAGCTGCATTTGCTATAGCAACAGCTTCTGCTTCAGTCTCAAACCTGTCAGTATAAAGAGAAAAAATACAAATGAGGCCTGCAGTTCATCTACCATCTCAATGACTTACTGACAAGAAGCAGCCTTATCAGAAGTAAAAAAGTTAAGACGTGTTTTTTTCCAAAAGCGTATTTTAAACATCTAATTTAATTTTCACTTCAAAACAATGGAGGAGTTTCTACCACTTCTCTTAATTTAAACTGCAGTTAAGTAGTTAAGATTGCCTTTATCCTCCCTCGATACTGGTAGCTAAAACTTTTACTTCATATGGATTAGCCCACCAATTTCCCCAACCACACATGCACTCTCGACTATGAGAGATAACCGTATGTTCTTCCATCGCATCCAATTGCTCTGGATGGAGGCAGGAAAGGTTTTAAGGAGAAAAGAGAGCTCTAAGTCATCCCCCGTCAGAAAAAATTAGGACTACCAAATCACACAACAAACTGCAAAGTCCCGCCTCCTACTTCATACCACAAATCATGAAGTTGATGAAAGTTTTGTTGCTGTCTAACCTTGCTTAACTGATGGTGCAATCTAAAAGAAAGTAATTTTCAAAAAGTTGCAGAGGTTCTAAAATCGGGTCAAGAGACAGAAACAAAGAAACCACATATCCAGAGTAAGTTTTCACACGTGTACCCCAGTCTTATTATAAGACTTGTTGTGATCATACAAAAATACCTTTAGGCAAACTGTCATTCAAGTCTTACTTATTCAAAATAACCCTTCATTGGCTTTTTAATTGCTATTTTTCATCTGGAAAATGAAGTAATCTTACTTGATAACTGGTGCCAAAGGGCCAAATGTCTCCTCTTGGGTGCAAAGCATTTTTGTTGTAACATTACTAAGTAACGTTGGCTCAAAGAAATTCTTCCCCAAACTGTGTCGCTTCCCTCCAGTCACAATAGATGCTCCTTGAGAAACTGCATCATTAATGTGTCTCTCTACCTGAGGTATGCAAAACAAAAATCTCAAAGTCAGCATTTAGGAATGAACAACAGTATATTTTCCACTGAAGAAACAATACTCTCCAGTATTAAAAAGAAGATTTTGAAGAGAGGTTTATACTTTGCAGAAGACCATGTGCAGTATTATTTAAAATTTCTCTTGAATTTTTATTTCTCTCAGTCTGACATAATTTCAGAGGGATAAATTATGAGTATGGCCCTGGTCTCATTTATATTAAAGATTCAGCTTTTCTGCTGAAATGAAAAGATTACATCTAACATGAAAAAAAGTCTTTGCAGAACTAAGAAGTATGCCTGGTATCAGTGATCAAGCACTATGAAAACAGAAGTATGTGACTGTCATTTTAAAGAGAAACACAACTTTCAAGATGGTACAGGCATGAACATTTTCTACCCCCTACATCTACAATTCATCCAAAGACAAGAAAGTAATGAGAAAACTAAAGTAGCAGTCTCCAGCTAGAATACTGCCCTTTGAAATGACACGAAGACAGCTAAACAACTATATACAGTGCTTGCTTATTTGTATATATAGATGTATACGATACACACACACACTGTCTATACTTTTGCGATGCATAGAGGGAAGGCATGAAGAAATCAAAGTACTGTATCCTTTGTCTCCCAATAACTCTGAATATTTTCATATTCTATTATTTTATAAACAGAAAAAAATCTGGCAGCATTCAAGTATAATGGGATTCAAACCAAGCCTACATATAACTGGGCCATAGTATTTTAGAAAGTATGAACTGCATAATTTAATAATCTTTAACTGTAGGAAGGGTGAAATACTATAGGAATCATAGAACAGAATCATAGAATCGCTTTGGTTGGACCAACCTTTAACCTACCCCTGCCATTCCACCACTAAACCATGTCCCTAAGCACCTCATCTA
>NW_009259588.1:2482278-2487653 GCF_000687185.1 Egretta garzetta
CTTACTGCAATTAAAAAAAAAAAAAAAAAAAAAAAAAAAAAGAATTCCTGGAGTCACGAGTCATCCAAAACAAAAGACCCACACCATACATGGAAGGTCCAGAGCTCCAGTATTTTTAACCTCAATGTATTATTCTGCTTAGCTTTTGCCAAACAGAGACACTGCTCTTCAATGAAATTGTCATTCACAGTGCTTCACAATTGTGGGATCACCACACAATTCTCACAGTGTATCCAATTTCAGTAAATGTTCCTGAGAACAGCTAGGAAGTAATCAGGAGGAATCGGTTTCTCCTAAAGGAGGAATCTCTTTTTTCCCTTAATGGAAATGGGGGAATGATACATTAACTGGCCACATCTGTTCATCTATATGTATACATGGACTTGGGGGACACACTTCCAGCCACACTGCAAATACATTCTAACAAAGCAGGCGTGAAAAAAGTGAAATATAAATCTAAAGTTACTTTATGGATCATAAAAAGGAAATTAAGATGTCAAAAATGAAATCCTTCACTTATACCTTCTCCACTGCTTTTTCATTAATTAGTGGCCCTTGGGTAGTTTTTGCATCAAATCCACTTCCGACGTGTAGTTCTCTCTCTATAGCTTTAGCAAACTTTTCCACAAATTTGTCATGGATTCCCTTTTGTACCAGGAAGCGGTTTGTGCAAACACAGGTCTGAAAACAAACACGAAAAGGAAAAACAAACAGTAGTTTATATTGTATTCAGTCTATCCAGGACTTTGTCATTCTGGCCTTCATGGCACAGTATCAGGTTACTACGGTGATCTGTACCCTGCCTCTTCTCCATCATCCCAAGCTGTTACCTAGCTTTGCCATTTCTTTTATCACCCCTCTCACTTTAGAAATACAACTTCAACTAGCTGTCAGTACACGTCTGAAATATGCCACACTGCTAAACTTAAGTCGCTTATGCTGGGAAAAGGTTTTGAGAGTTCTGTGGACTGACATATGGATCAACCAAGGTCCAGAAGCTACAAGCAATACTTTGCAATCAGGCTGCAGAATACTGGGCTGAGCTGCAGAACCTCAAATCGCGCTTGGTGGCGTGGGGTCTTTTTTCCTAACTCCTTCATTAATGGAGTTTGAGTTTGCTTTCTTCCTAGCACTTGTTTTTAAGTGCTTTCAGTGGCCTACTTATTGTGCTACCCCTTTGCCCTGACTGCATCCTATTTTGATTGCTACAGCCTCTCAAAAGTAACGGCGACTTTACCCTTCTATGCAGCAGCAGAGGTGTCTCTTACGTCAGATCTTGTCCAGTCTGTGTCTGATCACTCAGTGGTCCTTGTCCACGTTGTATTCTGTTTCCTTTCTTTCTTCCCTACCAAGATTAGTCTTATGTTTTCTTCTTGTGTTATTCAAGCAATATTTTCCCCACCAAATGACCTCCCAACCCCACCGAAAACTTGCTGCTTCTCCAAAGCTGGAGTTTGTCAACTTCACATTCATGTGTAGAGGTAATATTCATAAAGCTGGAACAGTCTCCACACAGCCCTGCTCAGCTGACTGTTCTGGAAATTGATACTCTTAAAAATTTTTTGACTCTAAGTAAAATGCATTTGAAGCAATGTACACTTGAATCCCATCCATCACTTTTGTTTAAGCTCCTCATTGTGGAAAAACCTAGCCATGAGTGTTTTAACATGTTTCAAACCCCTTAACTCCTGCTGGGTGCTTTCAGAACACAAAAGGACTTGAATCGAACACACAGTCTTACAGATAGAAACATTTATCAGGAGCCTCAAAGCCATTATTTTAAGAAATGGCTAGGCACATTTTATAAAATATAATCCTGAGAACTGAGGCAGGATGGGGTCTTCATGGCTCTAGTTTTCCAAGGAATTTAATGCTAACAAAAGCATGTGACAAAATGCCTTACCACTTCTCACGCTCTTGCGAGGGGGTCCTAGCGAACACCTTCCTTCTCAGTGATATTACTGACTGCCATGTATGTTGTGAAAGTACATGGGATTTTACAGTGGTGTTACTCGCTGGTAACGGCTTGAATGCCCAGAGCCATGCGTGGCTCCAGCACCTTTCTCTACACAATGAAGAGTTCTATGTTTTCCTTTTACAGAAAATAGCTTATTTACAGCTTAAACTGTATGTACAGCTCTTCACTTTCCAGAAACAAGGACAAAAAGGTTACTCTTACCTGCCCTGAGTTTCTGTACTTAGAAGCAAGGGCTCCTGCAACAGCACGGTCCACATTGGCGCTGTCAAACACTATAAAAGGAGCATGTCCTCCAAGCTCCATGGAAACTCGCTTCACAGTGCCAGCTGCGTGTTTCAGCAGTATCTGTAGGCAACAGAGGAGATACAGAAATTGGTACCTCTACCAGATGCGAGCTATGGAACCACAGATGGAAGGCAGTGAAAAACTAACTCTGGCAGGGAATTAATCTGCATCTTCTCTATAATGCTAGACCATCTGTCTTCTCCTGTGACAAAAACAAGGACTAATTTCCTTCACTAAAATCTTTAGAGACAAAATTCTGGCCAAGAAATAATGAAAAGAAGGATTTTCATCAACTTCAGGTCAGGCTTTTATACACTAATCTTGTTTGCTTATTCTTTTCTTTTTTGGTAATAAAAATCTTGACTACTCTTACAACATTTTTCCAAGATCTGACAGAATTTGGGATTAGTATTTGCCTCAACAGCAAACTTTTCCTTCATTCTGCATACGGCCATCCCACAGAATTCTACTGTCTTTGAGCCACGCTCTGGAGTTTAACTGATTTAATTAGAGATGGTGACAAGTACGATTGCTTATTGACTAAGGTTGACCGGAGAAATGCAAGGGCTTCACTCCTCTAACACTTTCTCTCAACTGCAGAAGCCATTCCTGAATAGTACCTTTGAAACTCAATTTCAGTGTTCTTATTAGTATGTTGTCACCCTATGATATGAAACAAGAGCATCTTGTACAGAACTGTTCACACGATAATTCGATAAAGGGCAATTATTCATAAGTTGCACACAGGCAACCTTCTGCAAAGTACTGATACCAAAATAAACAGGCAGTTATCTCAGGAAGTACACAATTATTCAGAGAACCTGTGTACAGTACCTAGAAAAGAAAAAGGCTCTGTATAAATGTACACATTTTCCCCCTACCTTTCCAGTATAACCACAGTAATAATCTTCAAGGATATTCGGTGCACTTACATACCTTTCCTGTTGCTGTGGAGCCAGTAAAAGATATTTTGGCTACCAGTGGATCAGTGCACAGAACTTCCCCTACAGCTGGCGCCTGTTGCCTGGAACAAGGAACAACATTATACACTCCCGCTGGAATTCCAGCCTGGTTTGCAAGCTGCAACAAAAGAAACAGAGAATTTGCATTATCAGTGCATTTTGTATGAGGAATAGTCACTTAATGTTTGTTTATGGTTTTGAAGAAAGCAGCCTGTAAGTCAATGGAAACCAAAACTACGCAGCACAACTAGTAACAGATGCCACGGTGTCAAGAGAGCAGTTTTGCTCCAGTTTTGCTGGCTGTCATTCAAAGTCGCCAAAGGAAAGACACAAAGATGTTTTGTGTAGTTAATTGGCCAGGTCCTCTTTGAGACCATATCAGAGGCAACTTTCAAAGATTCTTACTCAACTATAACCTCTGGACTAATTCAGCCAGCTTGTCATTCCTTCGTGTATGAAGTTGGCTGAATTTTATCTCTGAAGCCCATCTGACTGCCCGTTTACAGCTTCAGTCCCCTGCTAAGATAAAGCTTAGCATAAAAGCTCACCTCCCCAAGAGCTAATGCTGATAAAGGTGTGTCCTCTGCAGGTTTCACTACCACCGTACAGCCAGCTGCCAGAGCTGCACCAACCTTCCGGGTAATCATAGCACTGGGGAAATTCCACTAGGATGAGAGAGAAAAGTTACAATCAAACCTATGAAAATTTTGCCTCCTGTTTTTGCAGAAATAGCTGACATTTTCTGTAATTATGTGATAAACTAAACAGACCTGCATGGTGTGCGTTGTTCTAAGTGAGCATTACAAAGAAGCACTGCCAATCCAGGAAGAAGCGAGTACAAGGTAGAAATGAAACTACAGGGGTGTTTCCTGGGCAGGAGGAGCCATAAGGGCCCCATCCTGTGGGCTGAGCTGAAAACCTTCATATGATTTGAAAAATTCAGCTATGCTTACTGGGGTTATAACGGCTGCCACTCCTACTGGCTGCTTCAGCACCAGGATTCTTCGGTCTTTTGCGGATGCTGGAATTACATCACCGTAAACCCGTCGAGCTTCCTCCGCAAACCACTCCAGAAATGAGGCAGAATACAGGATTTCACCCTGTGCTTCTTTCAGAGGCTTCCCCTTTGATTAAATCAGATTGGAGATACCCTGTAAGTGGCACACTGAAGTGATAAAACCAAATTCAAGTAATTTTGAAGTTTCTGTTCTTTTCAGAGTACTTTATAATCCCCTACCATGTACACTGAAGCCTCAAAAAGTGATTGTATGACTGCAGCAGCAACAGTTGTGTGGCTTCAATACACCGTCATTGTATAGTCAACATTTTGCACGTTGTGCCTGGATTCATACTTGCCCAAGACAAGGAGCTGGACTAGCAAATGTAGCATGTGTTTGGTTACAAACTCTGCAGTTTGCTCCTGTTACGATTCTGAAGAAGATGCAAATCATGGCAAAACAGTTACAAGTTTATGCCCAGGACATTTGTTTTGGGGAGTATTACTCTCGACCACTTCCAGCTCTGGTCCCGTGGACTGTATGACCATTACCAGCTGGGACACCAACAGAGGAGCTGCTGAAGTATATTCTAGCAGGGTTTTATCCAAAAGGATACAAGTCTGTGAGCTCCCAGACTGCTCTGTGATGCAAACCAAAGCACCTTGAGGGACTCCAACTTGGAGACATTTTTTTCTGAGTCAGTGAAACTGATAAAACACAAACATTTCTGCCATGAAGACCATGGTTTAGGCTGACGTATGCTTTTGCACACCATGAAGCACAACATGGCTCTGGTTTCCGCTGGATTGTTGGGTACTATTGTCATCAAAATAATGGACTGTATGTATGCCAGAAATGGGAAAGGTTGAAATGTTATCCACTGGCCAACAGAGCGATGTGAATGCACAACAGGTCTGTGACACTCAACATTTTTAAGTGATAAAAAAAGACGGCGGGTAACCGGTGAAACGCACAGAAGGTGTTAGGCGAACGGGGGTGGCGATGGCTGTCGGTGTTCTTTCATTTCAACGTCAGCATCCCGCTGTTACGCTTCCGAAATGGCTGAACGCCAGCACAGCCCCGAGCCCGGGCTGACAGGGGCCGCCGCCACCGCCGTACTCACGTTCTCGGCCGGTATGATCCTCGCCCGCT
>NW_009259588.1:2488657-2503517 GCF_000687185.1 Egretta garzetta
GGCAGGAGCGCTCCGATGATCTCCCCCAGTCTATCAACTGGGCTTCCAGTCTGCATCGTAAGACCCAAATGCGTGCGTGCAGTGGTCACCAGAGCTCATGGATTTGTATCGCCTGCAACTCAGGAGCTAGTGTATTTCTACTGATACTGCTTTGGCAGTTGGCTTTAGTTTTTTGTGAAATCTGATGTAGCTGTTGTAAGGCAAGCACATCATGAGCTGGATGAACTGGGGGGGGGATGCTCTTACCCGCCATGTATGTTAACAGACCTCGCTGCTGCTGTGCGGTGATGGCAGTTACACTGCCCAAACCCCAGAGATATTACAGAATTCAAGAGGGGAGAACACCTATAGGTTACTTCCTTTTTTTATATTTATTTGAGGTAAAGAAAAGCATTGGTGTAAAACAGCCTTTCAAATATGGCAGTCATTTACTTGCTGTGTCAGCAATATGTCCAAAAGAAAAGGCATGCTCCGTAACCTACATTTCAAAGGTCACAGTGCTACTGCTCCAGCCTTCTGAAAAATCACAGTTCGAGCCAGCATCATGGCTGGTTTGAAGATTTGGTCTGTTTTGCTGGTGATACTATACCATTTCTGTCAAAGATGTATCCCAAGTGGAATTTCAACACATGTTGAAATAGGTAAGACATGTTCAAAATGAATTTTCATGCCTTTTGAGTTGCTTGGGAAGAGAAGTAAATTTAGATTTGGCTGGAAAGCAAAGGGAGGAAGTAATATTAAAGTAACGAGCATGCTACATCATTTAAAAAAAAACTTGAATAACACAGGATAGATGAGTAGTTTCGTTTTGGAGTTTGAAAATTTACTGGTTTGTGTAAGCAAAATGCTTGAGTCAATTTGGTTGCGTATTTTTCTGTCTTCTGAAACACAGGCATTATGTAACTGGAATGTTTGTGTCTGAGTCTTAGGCAGACAGGGTTTGGTTTGGAGAAAGAAGAGGAATATGCAGTTTATGGGATTGTTATATTTAAACAAGAGAATAACACAGATCATGTGTGGTAGCTCTGTTTTCAAGTCACCGTCTATTCACTTTGCCATACCTGCATAAAATAGATAAAATGCTGTAATGTGTTTGTATCTATGACTAACATAATGAAAATTTTGTTCTGTGTCTCTTTCTGGTAGGTTGCTATCTGTAGCCTGAAAAGCCTAGATTTGTAGAGAATGAAGGAGAGAACTGAGTGAACATCAAAGTGGGGGAAATACTTTTGGTTTTAATTTCCTGTTTGCATGTGTTATTTTTAAAATCCGGTTTCTGCTGTAGTTCTTGCAAGAACACTCATGCATAGTGCAAGGTTATTCTGAAACGTTGACTCATAATAAATTGACGGTTTTAATTGTTTGCTCTTCTGTTGCTGATTCTAAATCCGTTGTTCAAACAGATAGTAAAAGGTATGATGTCTCTATTCAGGTAATCTTCTCAGACTTTAAGTACTGAATACATGCAGCTTTGAACAAGTTAAAGGCTGGGATTATTCATGGCATTCATTTGAGACTGAGAGTATGTTCCCTTACTGAGTGTTGTACCCTAGGTCAGCGTCCTGCAACCATTCGCTTTTCCTAACGACATGCCAAGAAATCCACAGTACTCAGTAGGAGAAGTCACACTGCCTGATGTTAGGCAAGCGCATACACCTTTGCAAGCTCAGGGCTCTAGTTACTGAGCATGAGCTTCTGAAAACTTGAAATAACAGATTTGGCAGAATAGAGTGTATTTGCAAGAAATCTATGAAGAGAAACAAGAGCTTGGGCATCTGTCCCAAAGCAGTAATTTTTTTTCTAACCAAGGAAACCTATTGCAGAAACCTGCATTTATATAATTTAAAGATCTTGGTTATCTGAGGAGTAGTGTGTACACTGAACTATTGGGTCATAGTTTACAACAAATTTTGTCCATCTGTCTGAAAATGACCTTAAACTGCATTCAGCTCTGATGTTGCTAAAATCAGTTATTTTATTAATGTGCAAATAAAAGTCCATGCTGGTAAGATACTGAAAGTTACTGCCAAATCCAAACACTGAGTATTCCAGGAAGAAAAAAACAAACTGTAGAAAGGAACTCTTCTGACTCCAAACCAGCACCAAAGTCTATCCTGGACAGACTGCTGAAAGTGCTTTTAAAACAGTGAAAAGCTCTGCCTGTTCAAAATGTTGATCATGTTCGGTGTGCTCAGCAGAGCTGTGCTGTGTCCTACTTGCCATGGCCTTGTTGCTGGAGGCAGGTCTGAGTGGGGAGGCTCTTCCCCGCCCCCCCCCCCGGGGGCTCCCATCAGACCTGTGGGGCTCTGTGGAACTTTGGGGATCCATCACGAAATTTGTTGTAAAGGTGAACTTTCAGGACCTGGGCCCATATGAGTAATGAGGTAAGTCGGGGGGGGGATGGGGGACAGGAGACAGGAAAAGCAAACTGCCAAACTGAGAGTCTCCCTCACTTTAAGTAGAGATGTGTGTTGAAATGGCGGAGCCTTAAAATGATAGACTTTTTTTTATATTATTATTATTTTTAAATTATTCCTGGTTTGGTGCAAGATTGGTCCTTAAGGTATTTTAGCATATTTGTATAAGGATGGTTTAGATCAGTGGTTAAACATATTCTGGGTTATCTTCATCAGTCTTAGTCTGTAAATAGCTTTAAGTGAGGAGTAAAACTTTGTGTGGGAAGACAAGACCATAACCCATGCATGCAGCTTCAACCAAATACTTTGAGAGGCAATGTTGTGTATTTTTAGAATAGTGTTAATGGATTGTTCCTGAGAGCTAATGTTAATTAGGAGGAGACTTCATTAAAGAAAAGTGATGTCAGTTTGCTTCATTCTTGTGTTACGCTTGCTCAATAAATATTTTGGCAGTGAAAATACCTACCTATGCAGTGAATAAACAGTATTGTTTACCTTGCTGACTTTAGATTTTTGCTAGTTTTTGTACATGTTAAAAATTAATCAAACTGTTAAATGTCTGCGTTGATTCATGAGGTACCTTTTTCAATGTTAAGTGCAACTGAAGTGAAACTGAAATACAATTCATGTGGGTCCTTTACAGCTAGAATTTTATTATCTGTACTCTATACGTGCTGGGTGTGATCCGTGCCAGCTCACTGCTGTCGCTCAGTTCTGGACCCGGGGAGTTCCTTTTCCCTGCCATTAAGCACTGTCGGCTTTGTTGGTCAGGTTGGGAACTGGGCACTAGGGAGAGACTGATGGGACCTCAGTGTCCAGATGTGCCACAGAAACAGCATTTCCTTATTAGCTGCCTAGGTGAGAAAACACACCCTCCCACATGTACAGCATTTTCTGAGAAATTGTGTTTCATGCACCTGCACCGCTTGGCTTGGATATGACGATGCAGTGTATTCTGCTTTTGATAATGCTTCTAACAAAATGAGCCTGGCTACAGTACCTGTAAATCAATACTTCAATATGTTATTTTTCAGCACATAGAGCTCTGGAATTTTTCATTAAGCGTGAAGGGAATGTTAATTATAGACAGGTAGGAAGCCTATTATTGCTTAGTTGTGTACACCTTTTTTCTGAGTTTTTCTGTCTGTCTTGCCTTTCTTTTCTTTATTATTTATTCTCAGTAACGTGTAACTATTGTGCCTAGACTGTACTTTTACCTTGTTTTGTTGAAAATCACTTGACTCCTTCTGAATACTATTGCAAATATGAAGTAGTTATAATAATGTGTATATACTGTGTATGGTTTCTCTCATTCTTTCCCATCATCTTAAGTCATACCCTCTGTGGGTGGTTGTATTAGAAGAATCAGTAGAGGGCTTTCGGAAAGGAGATTTAGTAAACATAAGGGTAGCAAAATGACAACAAGGTTTTGAATTTAGTCCACCGCGTGTATCATTTAACCAATTTCTGGTTGGTGCAAATAGCTTTTTCTTTCATGGGCTGCATCCAGAAGAGCACTGCAAGCATGCGGGCAGTTTTCATAAACACGTGAACTACGTGTTTTGTGTTTAAAACATTTTTAATACCCTTTAGCACAATGTAAAGAAGACCATTTTATATAATTGGATCTTTTATCAAAGTAGGAGATCATTCAAGGGCAGTGTTCAAATTGTCTGCTGTAGACAGCTATGCTGTGATTCAGAGGATGGGAGATAGCAGACCAGGCTTTGTGTCTAGTCCAAGAGGAGGAGGGCACCTTCAGAAGGTGACTTCACCAGTACTTAAATTAGATCGTATGAATACTTTCCTAAATGGTCTTTCAAATTATGGTGTATACTGATTAGTTTAGTTTCGCTTACAAGTATTTTGGCAAGGGGGGGAGCAGGGCGGGATGATGGTGGATGGTGACAACACTGATGTAATTGTATCTTGCTGAATATTTAAATTTTATGTTCAATATTGCCAGTGAACTGTGGTTTTGTGCTGTGCAATAGTATTGTGATTCCTTTTTCCCCCATCCTTTGCCCAGTTATTGCTAGACCACCAAGACGCATTTCAGGCTGGGAGCATTTATCCTGATGCCTTTTATCCTTCAATCTGCAAAAGAGGTAAGAAAAGCTTTATAAGTCCAATATTGTAACAACTGTATTTTTATGTGAAAATCCTACAGAATTTAGTAGGGTTGAAAATAGTTATGTTGTAAGAAATGAAGTATGGCCAAAAATACCTTCTGGCATCCACTATTTTTGTCAGTACTTTGAGCCTTTTTGTAGAACTATGTAAGAAAATAATACATTTAAAAATATTCTAAGAAAGTAACTTTGGGGTAAATCGAACTATTTAATGTGTAGAGCAATTTGATAGAAGGATGCTGTTTGACTAAATTAGGTCAGATGACTGGGTACTGTCTTGGGGAGAAATTGAGAGGACAAATTTTCTAAGTCTTAGGGAAAGCCTGGAGCTCATTTCTGTATTAAGAAGTACAAGTTTCTAGCAGATCAGTCACGAAGGTGATTGGAGAATATAAAAAGCTCGCAAAAACAAAATAGTGTAGGACTTGCTGGGGGTGGGGAGAAAAGTTTAGCATCCCAGTTGAAAGCCTTTCCTTTCCAGACTGCTGTCTTTTGCCTTCTCCTGTTTGAAATAAACATCAGTCTTAGTTTTGGTGCTTGCAGATCTAAAGACTGTGCTACAAAATTAGCACCCTGTTGCAGTGGCTGTAAAGAGTATGTCTTGACTTGCAGCTGAGCCCCTGATTTTTCAGCTCTGGTAGGTCAGCTCGTGATCATAATCAGCTTCTCCAGCAACACCGGAGCTATAAAACAGCCAGCTAGGGCTTGTTCCAGGATATTTGCTACTAAAGTGGTAAATCTGGATAGTCAGCAATTAGCAAGCAGGACAAAGACAGCCTGTCCCCCAACAAACAAGTTGTTGGGATGTTTAGGCAGAACCAGGGACAAGGCAGTGATACATAGTTTGTGTGAGGCTATCTGGCCAATTGCTTGTTGACATCTTACTGAAAGTCTAAAGTGAGGGAGGTGTTTATTTTAGTAGGTCATGCAAATTCAGGCCCATTAACTTCAAAGTGTTCTTAGGATCTTTTTTCTCCTTCCTCCTTTTCTATTCTTTTTTTCTTTTTTTTTTTTTCCCCAAAGGAAAAATCAAATACTGATATAATTTTATTGCAATAGGAATATTCCATGATGTGTCTGAAGACACTCACTGGTCACCATTTCTCAATACAAGTATTCACTACATCAGAAGGAATTTTCCTCAGCCTTGGGAAGAGGTAAGAAAAATTCCTTTAACTTCTGACTTTGCTTTCTACTGTTTTCTTCACCTTCACATGTTGTTGCAATTTCATCCTTTGGGAAGTGTAGAAAAAATACACATTTTTAAATTAAAGTCTCCACCGATACAGGAAAATTTTAAATCCTATTTTCATCTTTACCAGACAAAAAAGTTATGGTATCAGTTATGTCCAATGTGGTCTGGTGCTTACGATACATTTCCTAGGTCCAAACTGTCAAATGTGATTGGTGTTCTTGCATCATCATCAGATCTGGTTGAGTGTTTGCCACTTTAAAACCAGGCGTCTTTTAGAATTCTCACTTGTGAAATCTTGGACTTACTTAGTCCTAATCTGCTCTTGTTTGTGGCATATGAGCTACATAGGAGGAGGGGAAAAACAAATTGTCAAATTGAGAATGATTTTAAAGGTCATATTGTTTTCTCCTCCTTACTGGAGAATTTGCCATTCTGTCTCCGCTGAGGAGAGTCATACAGGTTGAGCATCATTTGAGAGCTTGCACTCTTTAAAACCTAAGCAAATCTACTTGCCTTTTGACTGGCCATTGGTGAGACTGATCTTGTGAACTGTTAACCCTTGGGAAGTACAAATTTGTCAAAAACTGTGATTCAATTACTGGAACTTACAGTGATTTAATGCAGAGAAGTCTTTTCTGGAGAAATGAAATTTTTGTTGCTGATGAATTTATTCCAAATAACTTTTCTGTTTGTAGGAATAAGATGGGTAACTCCATATCTAGGCTTTAATCGGGTATTTTTACAGTGAACAGCACTTGCATAGGAATGTCTTTCTCTCCTCTGTGTGTCTGCACAACACCCATGGTGGCAGAGAGGGTTCACTCCTTGGAAGTGTTTGTCCTCAGTTCAGAAAAACACATTAGTACACATCTCACTTGAAGTACACAAGTCGTCCTGACATCAGCCATGTAATTTTATGGCCTTGGACTGTGCTTAAAGTGCTTAAAACTCCCCAAGTCACAAAAAGTGACTCCAGCATCAAGGAATGATGATCAAGACTTTGTCATCCTAAGTTCTTGGATTGTAAGAGTTTCTCACCTATATCCTTGTATAATGCACTAACATAAAATGCTCACCTCTTCTTAAAGACAGGAGTAAAATTACTGACATTACTACAAATGGATTGTTGTTGTGTAGGCTACAGAGAAGCTGGTGGCTTTCCTGTTTGGAATTGCCTCACATATGGTGGCAGACGTTAGCTGGCACAGCCTGGGCATCGACCAAGGATTTCTAAGGGCCATGGGAGAAGTAAGCCTGTATTATTATATTTATTGATATAACTGGAGTTATTGGAATTGATAGTTTGGCTTTGAACTCTGGTCCAAAGGTCTGGGGAGGGAAGAGAAAAAATGGAGCCCTGTTTCAGGAAGACTTTCAGAGAGACACAATGTCACAAACTCCATAAGAACAAAGTTGGTCAGGTTTGGGACCTGTAAACTTCAGGGTTTGCTTCAACAGTTTGTTTCTGTTCATATGTTTGTATGGAAGGATGAGTAAAATAAGCAGATGGTTCTCTTGTTTTTCTTTCTCCAGATTGATTTTCATGGTTCATACTCAGAAGCTCACACTGCTGGCGATTTTGGTAATGTTTCTGTTTTCTGATCATAGATCCTTCTATTGGAATAACTAGTCCCCTTCAAAACCACAGTGGGTGATTCTGGCTCTTACCCTGTGCAGTGCAGGACCCAAGAATGAGTCATATAGACACTGTATTCTCACTCTTCCCCCGTAGCTTGCAAAGCTCTGCTATCCCTGTCCTCATGCTCGATGTTTCAGGAGATGCGATAGGGCATAAAGGCCAAAACACAGGTGGAAGGATGCTAAAGTTTAAATGGAGTCACTACTGTGATTTTTAAATTTTACATTATTCTTATTCTCTGGAAGTATAAAATATGCAGCATACTTTCAGGTGAACTACTTATGTATTCTAAATATACAGCTGGAGGATCTACAATATAAACATAAATAGCAAAGCCATACATAACTTCATCTGCACTGTTATCCATGATAGATACTTAATGGGTTTGGTTTGTTGGGTTTTGTGGGGTTTTCTTCATTCTTCCATCTGCAGGAGGAGATGTGGTGAGTCAGTTTGAGCTGGACTTCAGTTATCTGGCATCAAATTGGTAAGATAATTATAATATTTAATCATAATAATATTTAAATAAAATACAAATAATAAAAAAAATAATGTAATAATTATTTCTTCTTATTCCATATACTCACTGTGTTTTAACAACATGCTCTCCTTTTTTATCTTTCTTTCAAAAGAAACCCTTGCAGCTATTGGAATTTTTCTGAGTTTGGTATTATTTATATGCATATTTACTGTTCCCTGGCATGAAAAATTGGAAGAACACAAGAAAAAAAGTTTTACATATAGGAACACAGCAAGAAAGTTCAAATTATTTATCTCTGAAGGGAATTATAAGTAACTATATATAAAATAATCATTGAAAAAGCTTTGCTGGAATGTCCGAGCAATTAGTTAAATAACTCAGTTAAATAAATCTCACTTAGATTACCATGTCAATTTTTGGAATTTGCGGATATTTATGGTTATAGATGCTGTGGAAATCAGACAGGTTATAAAAGCATAAAAAGAAGTGACAGTTTTAGATAGACATGATTTTTTTCTTACAGTTTTTAACTGAAATAAAAGACTTGCATGCCTTTTTTTCTGCTGATAAAGTAGGTGATTTGAGTTATTTTGTTTAAGTAGAATGTTGTTCATCTAGGTGTAGAAGGCACAGTTCATGAATAAAACTCTGGCGCAGCTGTGGGAAATGTGTATTTGGTTAGGAGTAGATTTGGCACAGCGTAGAGTTGGAGGGCATCCGTCAAGATTATGTGATCACCAAGCCAGGGAACGGGTGTAGGGAGTGTGGAAACTCTACCAGTAGTATCCATAGGGGAGTGGCTCTACAGGTTTCTGAGTCTGAACCTAAACAGGAGGAGTGTGCTGCACCTGCAGTCCTGGTCTTTCTGGCATTTGTAAATCTTCATGACCTTCTATAGTCTTTTGAAATTTAGAATGCTTTAACACAGGCTGTTGTTATTACAGAAACTATAATCTTTTATCAGGTGATGTGGAAAAACTCTTACTATAATACTTTTGCCTTGTTTTTAGGTATGTGCCTGTCAAAGACCTAGCAGCTATCTATAAGGAATTTTATGGAAGAGAGATCATAACTGAAAGCACAATTACTGACTGTACTTACCTGCTGTTTCTTGAACTGTAAGTTGAACGGCTTTGTTTCGGTTTTCATAAGTGAAGCATATGTAGGAAAATGATGATAATCCTATTTGAAATGCTAGCTCAGAAAT
Organism: Egretta garzetta; assembly: GCF_000687185.1. Taxonomy (NCBI): domain Eukaryota; kingdom Metazoa; phylum Chordata; class Aves; order Pelecaniformes; family Ardeidae; genus Egretta; species Egretta garzetta. The sequence goes on from NW_009259588.1 coordinate 2,497,729, forward strand.
TTATGCATTGAGGTCAGCAGTATAGACTCCCTACTAGACCCCCAAATCATAAAACACATGAGTTTTTTTAATGGCTAGAATACAAATTTGCACTGATTAATAACTGTTAAATTCGTCATCACACCATAGATTCAGCATCTTAGCTATTTAACACATTTATGCATTTAATGTAACCATGCCTATCTACGTGAGAACAGCTGTGTCTTTAAGTACCATTGCATGATGGCATGTTAGCAATATAATTTTCAGGTACTGAAGGAGTAGTGTACATACCTAAGTAGATGGCTTATCTACACTTTATGTAGACTCTTTCAAGTCCAAGAATAATTCAAAAGAGACTTTTGGTATCAGGCAATGTCTGCTTTTGAATGTCCTAAACAGCCTAGCTGTATTCTTTATTTCCGTTAATTACCAGTAGTCATGTAGCATTTACAACCACAGTGAATCCCTCCAAATTAGGGGCAGCAATAAAGTTAAGGTCATTACTTCTCACATTAGAGCTTTCAAAAATGTATTAACAGCCAACAAGGAAATGTAATGACTTGCATAGTATTTACCATACAGAAGCCTTGAAAAGAACTATCTAAATAATTAAATATTATTAAATGAAGCAAATTTATTTCTGAATATTTTTTTTTTCAGGCATGGAGAAAGGCTTGCTGTTGCCAAGGTTGGTCTTCTGTTTTCTTTATAAAAATGAGCAAGTAGCATGAAGATATGTAACCCATTTTACTAAGTATGTTGCTTGTCTCTCAGCTTTTTCCAACCTACGCTAGCAAATCTCCATTTCTGGTGGAAAAGTTCCATGAGTATTTCCTCGGAGGAGTGGATGACATGGCATTCTGGACAAACAATATTTTTGAGCTGACGAGCCATATGCTGGAGAATGGAACAAGGTATAGCTGTGTTTCCTGCAATATGATACGCAGCAGTCAAGTTCTGACACCCATTTGATAGTTCTTCTGAAGGCAGGTTCTTTCCTAGAAGAGATGCTGGACTTTAAATCCTCACTTGGACAAAGGGATTTCTGTGGCAGTCTTTTACCCAGGTGCACAGGATTGCATGGGCCTTGAGTTTGCCTTTGTTACATGTTCACACTCCTTTCCCCAGGCAAGGCTCTGGCGTGCCCAGCTGATACTCGATGGAAAATTTGGGGCATTCTTTAAGACGTACTCAAGGGCCTGCTTAAATGTTTCATAGCCATGCCCTGAGGTTCTGCCTGGCTTGGCAGTCTGAGCCATGGTAGCACCTTTTCTTTTGGCTGCTAGCAAAGATTTCTCTTCCTAGGGGAGGGCAGATACTGCCTTCAGACACTGAAGACAAATGTAATTAGAAAGAGTAAGAGTATGTATTCCAGTGTTGGAAGCTGTGGGTTGTACCTGGAATATCATATTTTTATAGAAGTTCCGGCCCTCTATTGCTCTGTTACAAGTGTAACTTTACTGTGAATAAGTTTGTAAGACCAACAGTGGCAACTAATCCATCCATTTATATGGAAAAGATCACTGCAGCTCTTTGGGGAAATTATGTTTGAAATACAAAATGGCATAATTTGTTGTGTCCCTTCATTAAAAATGCTTTAGGTTATTAGAATTAGCAGGACACGTTTCAATAAGTTTCCTTTAAGAGTTATATAAGGAAGGACATGTGAGATTCATATAGAACCTAATCAAGGTCATTAAAATAAACACCAAAGGGGTTTCTCAGGATCATAATGATGCTCCGATTTTGAATAAGCAAGGTTTCTTGAGAAAACCGATGACTTCTAACAGAGGAATCAGTACGAATAAAAGTTGTATTTTTAGTTTCACTTTCTTTGTGGGAAAATGTTTAAAATGCATTCTGCATATTTCTTTAGTGGCTGCTTCCTGCCTGAGAACCCTCTGTTTATAAACTGCACAAGGGAGCACAAGGACAGCTACGTGTAAGTATAGCTCTGAAGGTTCAAAGATCTACTGGTGAAAGGAGAGTCCTCCACAAATGTGAACAGTGAAGCTATTGAAAATTAGAGATATTTTGGTCTACCTTTCTGTGTGTGAATTTGAGTTTCTTTTAACTTGATTTTACCTTCCAGCCTAATGACAAGAATACTTACCTAGCACTTGTGCTAAATCTTCACGCTTCATTTGCTTGTCACTCTTTGTTCCGCTAATTATGAAATTACTGATTCAAGTTTGCCCTTACCATAGATAATTCTCTCCTGATTTACATACAGAAATATGGAACTCAGCTGTTCAGAGCGCAAGTGTATGTACAAGTGTATGTATTCCTCTAGCAAGCATCTCAAGAGAAACCAGCTTAATTGGTATCTCTGGAGAACTCCCTTTATATATGGGAGAAATAGCCACCGGGTTGCATGCATTATGATTGCTTCTCCTAGGTTTGTCATGAAATACTCAAGTAATTAATTCAGTTATACTAATTGTTATTACTGTCTTTTTTATTTTAGCAGAAATAAACAATCAAAAAATGAACATCACAAGAATACAACTTCTTTGCTTACAGAAACACTTGAAAAGAATATAAATTATACAGAGAGAGGAGTTCACTTCAACATACAATCTTGGGCAACAGTAAGTGAGAAGTGATGTGTCAGGTAAAATTCAACTCTGTATAAAATTGTTTTAATTTCTGTCTGAGATGCTGCGTGTTAGAGCAGGGTCTCTGGATGTTAACAGTAGCCTGTGACTTCACCTCACAGAGATTCCAGTGGCCATTGTTAATCTATATATGTACATCATGAATATTCAACTTTTACACTTTTCTCATTGTATACTGAAGTTAGAACACATCTTGCAGTGCCAAAATATATAATATATAACATATAAAATATATGATACATAATAAATGACAAAATACATCTTTAGTACTCACACTTTAGTATTTACATTTTACAGAATCATATGATTGCTTTTTGGGGTTAAGGAGTCCCAACAAAGCATAGTAGTCAACAATTAACAGTGCTCCATTTAGAGCATACAGATTTTTGTCTCTATCTAGAATGGTGCTTATGACCTGAGTCAGAGGCCACTTAGATCAATGTGGTGATTTCCACTGTTGGTGACTTGGTTTCGAGGTGCTCCATAACGTTCTAGAGTTTCAGCCTGTGTTTTAACCATTCTTGTGTCTCTTCATTATTTTTATTTCAGAATTCCCTCCACTTGATAAAGCGTGCTTTTCAAAGCAATGTCTGGAAAGCATTAGCAGCTCCACATCAAAAATCTTCTAAGTACATTTCCAAGCCAGCAGCTTCATATTTTCTGACTTCACCCTATGCTAGACTTGGATGGTTAGTAATTTTTTTCTTCCCACCTCCCTCTTAATTTCTGAAAATTCTGAGTACTGACCAAAATATTTATGTCTATTCTTTGGATACTCTTTAAAGGTGACGGTCCAAATCTGGCTGAATGGCTTATATTGTCTGGCCAGAACAACAAGTTAACCCATAAAACCTTTCTTTCAGATGTTAGCATAAGCTTCTTTGAGTTGGAACTGAACAAAACTGTATCAAGAGCAAAATTTCCATTCAGATGTGAATTCTAGTCAGATAACCTCTTTCTTTGGAAGGGTTGTCTTGTCATTTTTTTATGTTCTCTCCTTAGTGAAGGGGCTCAATACTCTGTGTGTGATCAAGCTCAAAATGGAAGGAATCAAAATTAGAACCAACATCAGCTCTAGTTCCAAACAGTATAGGAACATTGTTACCCTTTTTTTTGTTATTTGTTGATGCTTGTGCAGAATTAATTGTCTGTCCCAAATTGATCACTGATGGTGCCTAGCCATTGTTCTTGGAAACACTGCACCACTAGCAGGGAGTTCAAAGATAGATTCAGGGCACAGAAAGAGGCATGTACTCTCTCTCTTTGCCAGAGAGATTCTGGCTTTACCTGCCATTTGCACTGCTGCTCATCTTGCTTTGTTTCTTCTGACTCAAAAATTGAAGATTTAATTCTTGACTTTACTTCACACCAGCCAAGTGAGCAGTAGTTTATTCTTTTCTCTCCACATTCCCTCTCTAAACTCCAGCATGTTACTGAGACCTGTGATCCCTTTGCTTATCTACTGTTAAGTTCATTGGTTAAATCAGAGGTTCAGTTAAAAATGTACTTAATTTCATCTTTTGTATTCTGTGTCATATGCAAGTCGCCCTTTTTCTTGCTCCTAGCTCTGATTGCTCTGAGGTGCCTTGTGTCAGTAAGTAAAAAGCAGTTCCTACAGATCTCAGCTGCATTAATAGAAGATGAATCTTCAAGATTCTGGTTTTATTTAATTCAATTAAAAAAACCCCAATTATATAATATGAAAAATGCTGTGTAGGTACAAAAATAGATGGGGAAAGACAGGTCTTGTTTTACTTGAAAGAAATAAATGTGTTCATTTTCTGCTAATGTTGTGGTAGTCTGGAAGCTAATGCTGTGATTTGGTTAACTCCCTTGATGTACAGGGCAATGATCTCAGCTGACCTAAACCAAGATGGACATGAAGATCTGGTGGTTGGAGCACCAGGGTACAGCACACTGGGCCATGTTCAGATAGGACGAGTGTATGTGGTCTATGGCAACCAGTCAGGTTTGCCACCAGAGGACATGGATCTAGATGAGAAAGCTGACCAAGTACTACAGGGTCATCAGGTGAGGATTCAAGTCAGGTATTTGTCACTTAATTTTTTTTTGCCTGAAAATGTGGTAAATTTTGACTGAGCAATAGTATTATTAATATGTATGAAGATTATTCCTGAAATGCTTCTCCTGGTAAAAGGATGTCATATGCTTTTCAAGAAAAATAACCATTACTTCAGTCACAGGAACAATTAAAGCAATGGTGATCTGTAGGTTCACTTTTATTACTGTGCCAGATAGGTGGGCATTAGAGCATAATTTGCCCTTGAATAAAGCTAAGATAGTGTCTCTAAGTCACAGTATAGTTCATTTAGGTCCCTGCATTTATTAAATTATTGTGATTTTTCTCTTCCTTTTTCATCTAAAATTATTCATTCAATATAAGTTTCAGTTCCTTTGAAGCTACATTTTTTCATTAGTTGATGACTTCTCACAAAACCATTGTTTGTCTTTACTAAGAGGACACGTTATTTTTAAAAAAACCTATGATTTGACATGATGGTGACTGGCTTGTAACTGAGAAGCAGGACCAAATGATCTTTTTGAGTAATAAAGACGATCCTCTGTAGAAAGTATCTTTATTGAAAAAGAAGAGACTAGAGCAAGATATGAGACACATTTCCTTTTATTTGTTTCTGTGCTTATAAACTATGGAGTAACAGCTGCTATCTTCTTACAGAGTTTTTCAGTGGTTCACAGCTATAATGCTGTTAACAGGAAAGATCATAAGCTTAACATCAATGGTGCACTAGTCTCAGAAGAGGAAGTAGCAAAGCAGCGTCATACTGTGTTCAGTTATCTTAAAATTTAACACCTCCACATCCTCAAACAGAACAGTTGACTCCAAGTGAGTGTGTTAGTATGACAGTTACTACCTGGGAGAACAGTGACCCTAAGAAAATGTTAAGAGTTGTTGGGATAGATTTTTGTCATCTCTGTTTCCAGTTCTTGCCTGTGCTGTGATTGCAAATGTGCATTAGGTTTTGATGGTTTTGTCTTGAAAACATCTGTTGTTTTCATGAGAGCAATCCTTCTTCTTTTAGCCTTCAGGAAGATTTGGTTCTGCCTTGGCAGTCCTGGACTTCAATGAGGATGGAGTGCCAGATCTGGCAATTGGAGCACCTTCTGTGGGATCTCAGTTTCTTGCTTACAAAGTAAGCCACACACATG
>NW_009259588.1:2503539-2524826 GCF_000687185.1 Egretta garzetta
TGAAATTAATTTCTGTTGTTGCTCAAGGTGACACTAATTTAAATGCAAAGGTTTATAACCTTTATGGGTACTTTGACTAGAGCAATAACAGCTATCTGTATTTCTCTGTCAGTGATCTTTTTGCACATTAGAAATCCAAATGAGATTGCAACTTTGCAGTACTGATGTGCTGGAAATGTAAGGAGCCATTCATGAAATACAAGTGTACCCTTTTTATTTAGGAACAGATTGTCTGGAACGGACCTCATGGGTCAGTGAGCCTTGTCATCTGCTGTCACAGGCCAACAGATGATATCTAAAATGTGATATGAACAGACACACTTGCTAAAATAATCAAGTTACAGAGGCTTAATGACTTGCAGCCTACCAGATAAGCCCATGTAATGGTTCCTGAGTATTTTTGGCCCACACCAACTGGGTGGCAAAATGTTTTGGTTTAAACCACATCCATTAAGCTTAAAACTCTTCAGAATTTCAGATACTTAGCTGCCTAAATAGGAATTTAAATACTTTTATGTAGACCAACTAGCTTGGAAAACTGCATGCATCTGTTGTGCCTGGCACTGTGTGCCTTCGCATTAAATAATAATTAACAAAACTTAAGCCACCTGAATGTGTGTATAACAAATGTAATATACAATATAATGTCCTTGCTCCTTATCCACACTACGATGAAAATGTACTTTTCTGTACTTCTCTAGTTTGTTGCCTGGTTATAGCAGTACCCATGGGTATTCTTAGGTTTGGGGTGAAAAAGACAGTATTATGAGAAGGCTCTGATAGGAAAAATGTAGTTGTATTAAGAGCCTTTGCAGAACTGTTTCACTCCTTGTGCCTTGTCTTAGATTTCATACTTGGTGCTGACATGCAGATGGTTTCATGCTGTATTTGCTTTTCCTGCTGTTTAGGGTGCTGTGTATGTCTATTTTGGCACTGAGGGAAGAGGCTTGGCATCTCAACCAAACGTTACCATAACTTGTCAGGTATATTGATCAGGCTAACACAGGGCTACACCAGCAGGAGGTGAGATAAAGGGGAAAGGGGTTTGTGGGCTTAGAAAAAAAGAATGTTAAAATCAAACTTCTAATTGCAAGGGAATTTAGACTGATGGTGCAATCAGGTGCTTGCCTGGGCTGGTTGTATGTGGGAAAGACATTTGTACTCCAGTGCAGGGGAGGCAGCAGGGTGAACAGAAAGATCTATAGTCCTCCAAAAAAACCCCAAAGAAAATAAAATTGAAGTCAGGGAGGGGGAGGGTAATTTGATCAGAAGTTAGCTTTTTAGAAGTAAATTGCTCTATTTTGTTATAGAATTGGTGGTTTCAGTTCCATTTCAGGCTTAAACTAACTGTTTGTTGCAGTATTCCTACTGTAATCTTGGTTGGTCCCTCCTGGCAGCTGATGTTGATGGGGATGGAAAAGCTGATCTGGTTGTGGGCTCTCCATACGCACCTGGTGGTGGGCAGCAGAGAGGATTTGTGGTTGCATTTTACTCTTATTTCAACAGGAGTGACCAAGGTAAATTAATCCTCCCATATTTTCTGTGACTGTTCATTTGTTCCTAATTAATCATGGCATAATTCAGGTTCAAAGGGATCTCAGGAGGTGTCTAGCCCAGCCTCCTACTCAATATGAAGCCAGAACAGATTGCTCAGGGCTTTATCCAGTCAGGTCTTAAAAACCTCCAATCATAGAGATTGCACAGCCACTCTGGGCAGCTGTTCCACTTCTTGGCTGTCCTCATGGGGAAAAAAATGTCTTGTTAACAGCCAGTATGAACCTCTCTTGTTTCAGCTTATGCTCATTGTCTGTTGTCCTCCCACCTTCATGCATAGTGAAGTCAGAGGCACAGAAGGCCCCTAAGTACCCCAGTACACTGAAAGAGCCCGGCTTCATCTCCTTGTTAACCTCCTCATAGGTACTGGCAGGCAGCACCCTGTTAGGTCCACTCGAAACCTTCTTTCTCTTCTCCAGGCTGAGTAAGTCCTGGTCCCTCAGTCTCTGCTCACAGCGCAAGTGCTCCAGCCCCCAGCTGTCTTGGGAGCCCTCTACTACATTTGCTCCAGTTAATCAACATCTTTCCTGTTTTGTCAGGTCCAGAATTGAACAGTATATTATAGGTGTGGTCTAGGAAGGAGTAAAGGGGGAATAATCACTTCTCTCAGTCTCTTTGCCATGCTCCTGCTTGTATAGCCTGGGATGCTGTTGGCCATCTCTGCTGTCAGAGCCTCATGCTCAGCTCTCTGCCCACCAGGATCTTCAGGACCTTTTCCTCATGGCTGGTCCCCAGCCAGTCTGTGCACAGCCTGTATCCCTGCAAGGGCACCTCCTTTCCCAGGGGCAGGGCTTTGCATTTGTCCCCGATGAATTTTGTGAGGTTCCTGTCTGCTTGTTCCTCCAGCCTGTCTGGGTCCTTCTGAATGGTAGCACTGCCCTCAAGTGATAGCCTCCCCCCTCCGCCCCAGTCTCCTGTCATCTGCCAGCTTCACGAAAGGGCATGTTGTTACCTTCTGCAGATCATTTATAAAAGCGTTTAACAGGATGAGTCCAAAGACAGGCCCCTGAAGGCACTCCCACTTGTCTGTCACAGGCATTCAGAGTATAACCCACTAACTGCTGCCCTGTGAGGCTTTTCCCACCTGGTTTTCCACCTGTTCAGACTGCACTGTCCAGGCTTGGATACATGAACATTGTAAGAGACAGTGTTGAAAGCCTTGCTAAAGCAATGGGTTCAACTGTGTATCAGTGATACCAGGGCAGAATCAATGGTCTTCCTTGGAAATTTGCAGATGTACCTCAAAAGATGAATTTTTATCCTTCCGTATGCTCCTCCATATGGCTAAAGAGGAATGCTACAAGTGAATACAGCTGATGAGCACGGGTGATGAGGATTGCTGTGAATGAGGGAGGAAAGGCCACATATGGTGGTAAATAAACTTAATACAGGTTGGACAGGATACGCAGGTATTCAGAGCTTTGTCAGAATAATTCAATTGACATTTTCAATAACGCTTAATTTCTGTAGCTTGTTCTACTTCAGGTAAAATTAGAAACCACAAGGAAAATGGGTTTCAAAACATTGCTGACTGACATTTTTGCAAAACAAAAAACCACAGAATTAATTATTTGAACTAAAGCCAGAATTACTTGAAGCTCCCCGCCCACAGACCTTGAAGAATGACAAGTCCTGATAAACAGTTTCAATGTTGTCCTGTCCCTAAGAAGGAGTCACTAGTTTAGGGCAGACTTGACTGATAGTTTTCATGTACTTTGTGTAGGCTATTGCAAGGATTTAGAAGCAGGCTGTGTTGGTTTATGGCTTTCAGCAGCCAGTACAGTTGCAGACTGAGCAAGCAAAGTTAGCAATAACTGGTGCCATGCCACGGATGGTGTAATTTTGCTTATAGAAACTTGTTGTAGGATGCATCGGTGGAGGATTGCTAACAGATTTTTCTATGCCAGGGTACACCAAGATTGAATTAATATTTTTCTGGTCTGTCAGGACTTCTGTCAGTAGAGGATGCCAACTGGATGGTGAAGGGGGAAGAAAACTATGCTTGGTTTGGATTTTCACTTGACAACTGCCAGCTGGAGAACGTCACATTGCTGCTGATTGGTAGCCCTACGTGGAAGAGTTGTGCAGGGTGTGTTGTGTGTGACAGCTCGCTCTCTCCTCCATTCTGCCCTACTTCTACAATGGTTAAGATTTGTAATAGATTAGGATTCCAGCTTTTCAGGAAGTTTCGTCTTTGTCCTGCTTAGAATATTTCTATTAAATTCATATTTTTATACCTTCATCCTTCCTCGTGAAGGGGGTGTCTGTCCTTAGACCCTTTATAGAGAGGGTCTTTGTTATTTAGAGAAACCTAAGAATTTGTTGGTTGTTCTTCGGGAGGGGGAGAGGGAGCACAAAAATGCTAACAGGTAAGTATGCCTCAAATAATCTTATAGGTAGCACTTACTTTGAGATACCATTTTTAAAAGCAAACCCAACCCAAAAATGTATTTGTGATGAAGAAGTGGATAAACAGACCCAGCCTGTGCCCTAAATGTCTTGTAACTAGTTAGAACAAGTATGGGAATTACTAAAAGAGATTTCTAGAATTTGGCAGCCACTGTTATTCCAAAAGAAAAGGGGCAAATATTTTAAGAGGAACACTCCTAGCTGAATGCACAAAAATATGTTGTTACATACAAATGTATTTTGCATTGTAATTCAAGCTGCAATCCCTTCTCATCGGATGTCAGACAGAGTGTTGGGAAGGTGTATGGGTATAACCCACCAAGCACAAAGCACTGGTTTGCAGTAACTGGAGACAAGGTAGGGCTCCTTCCATAGTATGGAACCTTATAAATAATATGAAATTAAGTGGCATTCTGTAGAAATTACATAGGTGTCTTAAAAATCTAACAGGTGATGAGCAGAATGGGTTTGTCTCTGGCCAGTGGTGTGATGTCTGTGGCTGGGATCACAAGGACAGTTTTGGTAGTGGGTGCACCTACTGCAGGTATGTCTTTCTGAAAACTGGAAACCATTTCTTATTTGGGACCTTTGTTTCTATATGGCCAGAGGATAGATACAAAATTAAAAGTTAGAAAAGGGACCCTTTAATTGCCACATAATTTAAAAAAAAAAACACAAAACAATCACTGTAATCACCTACAAATGCCTTACCTGTAGAGTCCTCTCTACTATGCCTCAACTTCAGTGGGTTTTTTCCTTCCTTAAAATTAGTTTAGGAGCATTATTGCCTTGCATTATTTATGTAGCAGTGATTTGCTAGTAGACTGCATATTTCTTGGAATTAAAACAACACAGTATTTTGTCCTTACTCTGGCAGTAGGTAATAAGGAATTGGGAAAGTCAAAATGTAGAACTCCAACTTGAATGCGTTTTTCCCCTGCTACTATCACTAAGAGATTGTCTCTATGCTAATTAGTGTTAGTGCCATATAATGTTTGCTCGTATTCATAAATTGCATTGATTTTGTCCATGTTATGTAATGCCAGTATTATCTGCTGCCAATGTATTGCAAGTACTAAACCTGAATTCCTATGTCGGATGCTCAACTTGTGTAACTACTTCTTTTTTTTTTCCAGATAGCCTGTCTAGGATTTCGTTTATATCCTCAGTGCTGCACCAAGCTGGACTGGCTCTGGTGTACGATCTGACAGACAGCACCAAGCCTTCTTTGCTCAGCACATTCAGCGGGGACAGGAGGTTTTCGCGCTTTGGAGGAGATGTGTACCTAAGTGACCTGGATAATGATGGACTAGGTAAAGCTTGATGAATCTAGGGTCAGAGGTTGAAATGTTTTACTTCTGCCAGTGGGAAGACTGGTCCCTACATATTCATACAAGTGCTAAACACAGCCTGCTTCCTCAATTGACTTTTACAAGTATTCCATCCTGCCTTGTGGGGAGGCATCTCTAAAATCCCAAGCAGCTTAATCAGAAATTGAAACATTTTGTCTGTCATCATTAATAGGAATTGTGGCATCTAGAGGTATGTAAATGCCAACATGCCAACTCTTGCGTTTCAGTTTAGTGTTATTTCACTTCTGATGTGTTATGTCTTCCTGGTAATATTTGCAGATGAAATGATTGTGACGTCCCCACTACGAACTAACGATATCACCACAATATTATTTGGTGGGGTTGCTGGCCGTGTTTACATTTACAACGGAAAGCAGGCATCCTCAGGGAAGGTGACAGACCACTGCAAATCATGGACATCTCCCTGTCCTGAGGAATGGGTAAGAAAAAAGTGAAATCAGGACATGAGGTCATAATGACAGCTAATTAATTACATCCAGTGCAAATATCTGGTGCTTTCTGACTTGATTTCAGAAAACAGAACGCTACTTATTGTTTCTGAATCTGTGTGATTTGGCTCCTCGCATTGTTCTTGAATTCCTTTACTGATTAGGACCCAGGGTTATTGCACTGGTCTTCTGCTCTCCTGGTGTGGTTCTCACCACTGACTTTTTTTTTTTCTCTTTCTTCTTCAGGCACAGTATGTCCTGATTTCTCCTGAGGTAAGTAACCAGAAAACAAACTATTGTGAGAAATTTAAAAGTCTCACTTTAAAAAAACTAACAGCATTATAACAAGCGATGTTATTTTACAGGAACTATCAAGATTTGGAAGTTCCATTATCACTGTGAAATCTGAAAGAAAGGTGAGAAAAATTACTGTTGTTGGTTGCTTCGTAACATCTTTCTACCTCATTTGCATATAATAGCCAACACCTCACACATGTATCTTACTCATTTGCAGACGTCTTAAGTGCATTATGTAGTTAATTAAGTTTTCATTTAAGTCACTCTCTGAACTGATAATTAAAACCATTTTATAGGTGGATGAACTATGGAGTTGTCAGAATTTTGGCACCTGACACCTAAATTGAGAGCGATCACTGTAAAACAGCCTGAAATCTAAACTCATTAGGAGTTTGCCAAAGGGTTGCATGGTAAATGAAGCATAGGTGCCAACTGGCTTTACTGTTCATGCCAACCTGTATGCAAAGTGGATGCTCAGCTGTGGGGTAAACCAGGCATCAATCCACCCCTCCTATTTGATATTTACAGGCTCGCTGTCCTAGCTATCACTTGCAGTGAAGGCTGTTCATATGTCAAGTATTTCCAAGCATAGAGAGGCCCAGTTATTACCCGAATGATATTGGATGTGTTTGTGTACCTGTTTGTTTCCCTCAGATGCCCATTATTTTTACCAAAAGTCAATCCCTATGTTTGTGTGATGCACTGAGGAACTTGTTTTTTCAGCATGAAGGTTACTTAGTGCTTGTTCAGCTGAGGAGAGGCCAATGTTCTGCTTACTCTGACATAACCAGTGTGAGTACTGAGAAAGCCTCGGTGCTAGGCTGAGGTGTGCGACTGGCCTTCAACAAATGGTGTTTGACTTCTTGCTCTCAAAACATGCAATGGAGAAACACCTGGAAATGTAAATGCTTCTCAGCTAGGTTAGGGTGCATAATCCAATGCCTGAAACAAAGGCATTGCTGATGGTTTCTGCATGAGTGCAAGCAAGGCCATTCTCCAAGCAGTTGTGAGCCTTTGCTGTGGCACCAATCCAGTCCATGCTCCAGCTTCATCTGTAATTGATCTCACCCCTGAGACATAGTGTACATTGGCAAGAGATTTGTCTGACTGGTTCTAGCGCCTTCCAGTTCACCAAATGAAATAAAGTCTGTTTGCCAAATTGGTTTGTTAGCCGCTATTCTGATGAGGTGGGTTGCTCTTGTTTCTCCTCATCACGTTTCTGTATGGCACTGATGACATGGACAGAATCTGGTGTCTGTTAAGGCAGCTTAAGGCAACCATACAGCTGCAGCTGCATTTTGCTGACCTTTGTTCTGTGTCTCTGCAGAAAGAAGTTGTAGTGGCAGCAGAGAGAAGTTCAGCGAAAGCTCGACTTGGTGGAAGGCTTTTTGTCTACTCACTCTAGAAGTTCATGGTGGCCTTTAAGACCAGGGCACGACTGGTCTTTTAGTGAAGAATCTCTGTAGTATCTGTGATACTTTCCTTAACCCATACAAACCAACAGACCACAACAGCAAACTTTTGATAGACATCCCAGGTAATAGCTAGCTAGGGTCCTAGATAGTATTAAGGGAGGGAGGGGGAGACGGTCATTGTTTTTAAGTGAAGGGGAATATGAGCATTTATGGTGGTTTGACTTATAAACCAACCAAAACTATGTCAGTCATGTAAAAGCACAAATTAATCCTGTTGTGAGCAGTAGCATCACTTAACCTAGAACAAGCAAGCTGGTCTGAAAACCTTTTAGAGGCTGAAATGAGCAGGCAGCTGAATTTTGGTAGTAATTGGCTGTATAAGGAATGTTCAGTGGTCACCTTCTTTACTGGTCAGATTTATTTTCCTGACAAAACCAGGAAAGAATAGCATGTACTTTACAGAGCCTTGGATACTGTGATACAGGCAGGGATTCTCAGATATCAAAAGTTGCTGTCAAACTAATGCGTGTGTGGGAGGGGCAGCTCTAAGCCAGACAGAAAGGGGGTGCCCATCAAAAGGACTGCCTCTCTAGCAAGTCTAGTGGCCTGCAACAGCTGGGATCTCCCAGGGAGGAAAGCTGATAAGGGTTGTAGGAAATGCTTTTGCACTCATGGCTGAGACTACTCTGATGCTCTTTCTTTGTGTTTTCATGTAAAATTCCATTACCATAGTAACTTAGAATTGTTAACAGTATTGTCTTCAACTAACACAAATTTTGTGTAATGCAGGTTTAACAGAGTGTGCATCAATTATCTATTAAACAACTTGAGCAGCAAGATGTGATGCTATTATTACCAACACTAGTCTGCAGATACATACGTATTTTCTCTCTCTTGCCTCCTTCACAAACATACAAGCATTATTTTTAATAACAGAAGTCAGTGGAATAGCACTGAACTCTTAACGGTCATACTCCAAGATGACACACTGCAACTTCCCTTCTTAGGAATGCTCTCTCAGAGAGAGGTTTGTTTTCTTTCAAAAAAAAAAAAATAAAAATAAAAAGGCAAGGTGAACATTAGCTCAATGTATAATGCATTCTGACATCTATTTTGGGGACTTTATTTCCCAAAATAGCAGAACACTTAAAAAACCTTAAAATCTGAACTTTATGAAAGTAGTAAACATATGGAACTGGGAGCACAGTACTTACCTTACAAATCTGTGAACTGCAGTATGAGGCAAAATGAGCAGTGTATTTATAAGGGCAGAATAAAAACAAACATTTTCCTTTTTAAATGAAAACTGATGGAACCAGTATGTTCTGTAGCCATTCCCTTCTGAACATGCAGCCTCCGCTGGCGTTGGTTTATTTCTGCATATGAAATCAAGACTAATTTTATTGCACATGAATGAATTTTGCTTACTTGAATTGTAAGAAAACCATTAAACATTTGCGTATGTCTGTAGAGAGAAAGGCAGTCTTGTCAAAGATGTGTTTTTCTCTTGGTGCTTTTATTGTGCTTTAAGTCAGTTATGTACAGGAAAAGGAGTCAATACAGTTCACAGAAGCCTCTCTGCACAAAAGACAGAGCTCAGAAAGCTTATGTGAAAGCTTCCCAAACAGCTGCACCAACATGTTTCAGTCCTGGCCTAATGCAACTACAACTTGGTTGAAAACGTTGGCATCCAGATCCCTTCACACACTGGGCTTCCCAGTTTATCAGCCAAGGTAAGCGAGCCGTTGTTTTTCCACTGGGTTGCTCAGTTTGGAGGTTTTTTACATCTCTACCTGCTAAGGAAAAAGGCTGCAAAAAATGTAGCTAAAAAACTCAAAAACATTGCAAACCCCATTAATTTTCTCACCTTCTCATGCCTTTTGTATCTGTAGTTGAAGTCACATGCAGAGCAAGAACAACTGTTTGAAAATAATTATGTACAACCAATTTTAATCAAACTAGGATCACAGGCCTGCATCATTTTAATTTATGTACCTTTTTATTTCCATTTTTGACCTGCTAGTCATAAGTAAAAATGTTCACACCTACAGTTTCTGTCTTTTCAACCCCTGCCAGTACAGTGATTAATCTGGTGGATTAATCTGGTGAGGAGCTACTCACTGTATGTTAGAGAGAGGTTAAAAAACCCCGAACAAGAAATAAGACAGTTTGTGACCTGATTTAGGATTTCATGCTCCCGCTACAGACTGAGAGAAACCAGTGGAGAACTATGCCCTCAGAGTTCAGAGATAAGCCCTAAGAAAAAACACAAATAGCAGGCATAAGAATTTTACCCCTTCCTTCTGCCCATCACAGGACACTAGGCTTCCCGCTTTTCCCGTTACTAAAACCACGTAAGTTTGGGGCCTAAATGAATTGTTAAGGAACACCCAAGATAGGTAGTTACACTTCAAAGCCTGTTATTGCTCAGTTAAAATAAGGGAAACTATTATTTCTGGTTATTGCCAATTTAGAGGTGATGCTTCACAAGTGGTGCAGGTATGCTTTTTGCTTTGGAAACATCTCCTCTCTGCAGTTAAATAGGGCCTTCAAAAATCCATGAAAAAGGCCACTTTTGGGGTGGATTTTTCTTTCACATTTGAAGTCAGAGTCCTAAATCTGCAGCTTGGAACCAGAATTATTGATGATCATCCTTTAAGCTGAAAATACTGTTCTCTTTAAGAAAGGCCATTATGCAAAGAAGTATTTGGCAGAAACACTTGGAATGAGAATGCCCAAAGAGTAAGTACTTGTATGTGATACAGAAACCTAATGGAACATAGGCGGGGTGGAGGTAGAGACGACTGAGGAAAGCATGTCACTGTTTTCCCTTGTGTTTCTCTCCTTTTGCATGTGAGCATTAAAATCTCACCATAGATTTTTGGCACAAAATAAATATTAAATTAGCAAGTATAGAAATTCTTGCAGTTTTCAGTAAGGAAGAACAAATGCAAGGGAAGTATCCAAAGTCCACCCTGTAACAACGAAAGTCAGTCCTGCTGTTCCTATTGGTTTGTTAATGCGCTTCTGCTCAGCCCAAATGCTTCTGCCTTAAGGTTGCTCTTTATCTCCACTCTTCCAGATGCCGGTTGGGATTTTTTCCAAACTGCAGGAACCTAGGGAAGATACAAAATAGCCTGTGATTACATGAGAAGCTGCTCTGTATGCAGCAGAAGGAAATAAAGTTTCACAGAGGCCTGAACCCTGATTTTTCTCCTCTTGTTTTGAGAACACTGGCTTCTCTCTCCCTAATCCCTTTCAGTTCATTTCTCCAAGCCAGAGTCAGTATGTGCTGGAGTTGGTTTTGAGCAATGTTTGAGGATAATCCAGTTAGTTGTAGCCATAGTCAACAATCCACAACAAACTACTTCCATCTGCCTCTTGGTGGTGAGGGAGGGGAGGGAAGAAAGAAAGGGAGTTTATCTGGGTCTCCCTTCCTTTCATCACTTGTAGCAACTTAACTTTTGAATCCACGGATACTTCCCTGTTACATAGTGCAGAACAGAGGTAGACAATACAGTCCCACAAGCTTTGGCAGGAAAGGGTAAGTCAGCAGGGAAAATGACCCACGCAAAATCTTGCTAATCCTTGCTGCAGGAGGGCAGCATCCGTGATGTCCCCCACTATGGACAGACTGCTGCAGCAGCAGAGAAGGGAAATTAGGGCTGCTTCTACCATTAGCCCCAGCTTCCCCTAGGCGGACAGGTGGAAATCAGTAAGCGTGTCTCAAGGCACAGCCTGCAACTTCACTTCTGGCAAACCTGCACAGTATCTTACTGCTCAAGCGTGCCTTTGCCGGTGCTGGGGCTTCCCACCGCATTCCACCCAGCTAGGGAGAACCTTCTCCTTTGTCAAGGAGCAGACACCGAGCTGCATCTCCCCACGCTCTGTGGCCCACCCTTCTGCAACGGCTTAATTCCTGCTTTAGAAATGGGCCGTACACGCAGAGGCTGAAGCAGAAACCCAGGCCAGCCATACGTACGTGAGGAGGTAGTGGAGGTTCTAGGTGCCGCCCAAGGAAGGAAAGCAAGCGTCGCCATATCAGACCGCTTCCAAGAAACATAATCCCTGTCACCAGCCAAAATATTCTGGGGTCCTACCAACAGAACATTCCCATTAGTCATGCCACTCTCTCTTCAGAAAAGGAATTATCCAAAGATAATCTCTTGCTCCTCACCAGTGTTCTCCTCCTTTATGGGAAGAAGTGGTAAACTCTCTACCATCAAGCCCTACCTTGGGAAAAGGGCTGTTTCACAGCAAAGCATTCTATTTAGGAATCACCCTAGTGTATGCTGCTACTGTCCCATGTGATTTTCCTTCCTTCATCAGGAAGTTTGGAAATTCAACACTTTTATTTAATGGACTGGAAAGGAAAAAGTCTTTGCTTTGGTTTGGTTTTTTGTTTTGTTTTAAAGATAGCATGTGCAATTGTAAATTTGTACCACCAGTCTGTACCACCCTCTACATTCCCCTCTAGGTATAAACATGTAATTGACCGTAGAGTATTTCCTCTGGTGTTCTGGAAATGCCCTGGCTGCTTGCCTTGTACCTGGCAGACAAAGCTGCTCTTTTCAGAAGAAGGGATGAAGAAACCTTCATACCTCTTTTACAGGCAGTCCATATACAACCATACATTTGTCTTCCTGTTTCTTTTCCATGGACACTACATAGATAAAAGGCTGCAGTAATGTGCAGTTAGCCATACAGTAATTTGCTTACAAAAAAGTGACTGCGTGAACACATGAATCACTGGACTAAATTATGTTCACACACTACTACAAATCTGGAGCTCTACCCACAGAAAGAATGAACTTGTACAGAATGGATGTTGTACTGAACTGTTGTACTGAACTCCACACCTGTGGAATGAACTTGTACTAAATATAGAGTGCACTATAAGAGTAGGGCCTGTGTTTTCTGTCACTGATAAAAGCAGTGCTCATTCCTTACCTCTTCAAGAGACGACTCCAAGTTCATACCAAATGCAACTCCTATGAGTCCAAAGAGAGACAGAGAGAAAGTCCCCATAGTCAGCTGCAAGTTCAGTCTCATCATCACATTACGGTGGCTAAAGAAGGGAGAAACATCTGTAAGGGGAACCCAAAAATATTTGCTGCCTAAATTTTCAAATTCCGTACAGCATGCACTAAAACCAAACAGTGAAAGAGAGGAATTTGTGCTGGAATTAGGCAACCCAGTGACAAAGCTCATGAAACAACAGTATAAAGAGGCTATCGTTTTGAAATTGCTGCATCAGGATACCTCTAAGGCAGCAGGTTCTGCTTAATCATCAGCAGACTTGCCAGCATTGCTCACTTCTTAGAGGTGTATATACACAGAGTAACAGTAAATTTCCGCGGAAATTTGTGTTCTCTCACCACCACGAACTGGCTGGAATTCGTATGTCCGTATCCACAAGAAACAAAAATTTACTGCTACCTTGCAAATGAATATACTTAGAAAGAAGTAGAGTCGGTAAATGCTGCAGACTATAAACTTGAGCCTGTTTTGGAGAATTCCATATTCGAGTCTTGCCCCAAAGGATTTTTGTGGTTTCCTGATGCAGCATCCACCAACTGCTTCTACAGATAACTCCCCAGTAAAGAGGAGACAGAACATTAAACACTGACCTCGAAGACAGAGCGGCATGTGCTTGCAAATGCAAGCTACGCTTACTTTTCAGTGAGAAAGCTGACTAGCAGTGAAAACTGTAGCATACAGAGAGAAAATACTCGCTCCAAAGTTACTCGTTCTCATATCACTCCATAGCGTGATAACGCAACTTGTACTGAACATCTGAGCAGCCCAGCCAGACTCTTAGATAATTCAGTTTTGCTGAATTAAGAGTACACTTCCCTGAGTAGAATTTTATTTTGCCCCTAAATTTGCAGACATTTTCTTTAGTGAATAGCTCCCCAGAAGGATCTAGAAGCAGCTTGGTTTCTCCTGCTGGGGAGACCTGATGCCTGGCTAGAGAGGTTTTTACACATACTAATTAGGGTGTCTTGTTGCTTTGCTTTATCCAGTTCACTGATAAGAAAAGTGCAATGCAGCTTCTCGCGCTGTGACTGCAAGTCCATTCAAACCCTCACGAAGACGGAATTCCCCAACCTTCCTTGCAGGCAGATTTGAGAAAGACTAGACAGCATTAAATTCTGCTCAGCTTTTGGCAGTCCAACAGATAGGGTAGCTAACCTGTCCAGGTTGATGAAGATTATGCTTTCTGAGTCGTCAATCAGTACTCTGAGTTCACGAGCTTCATTTGCAAGATCTTCTGCTTGTCTGTAATAGTTCTCCAGCAGTAGCTCCATCTCCTCTGCATGGTCAATCCCAGCTGTACTCCCCTCACTGTGAGCAACAATTTATATTTTTCTGGTTAGCTACACCTTGTATAGAAGTATAGTATTGATGTGTTAAGACAAGGCACGTAAGAGTTGTGGGGAACAGCCAACAAGCATGCTGTTAGAAACTAGATCTCAAAATCCAATCTTTTCAAGTGAGGAACTTCCATCAGTACCAACAGCTTAAAATAAAAGGCATATTTTTATATCTATCAGCTGATCAGCATAGGCAGTCAATTATTTTGAGCAGAGGAGTTAGCATTTGATGTGCTCAAGGCATGCACAACACCACAAATCTTACTTTTTCAGATGTTGAAAAGTTATATACATTTTATATTATTTATAAAGTTTATATTACTATAAACGTTTATATTGTTACTGTAAAGTGCTGACAATTTTGAAAGGAGATGCTTAATTTCTTGGCGCCCTCAAGTGGTGAAAGCTGGTAACAGTGCAGTCAAAAACTCCCAAGAATACATAACCGAAAGTCAACACACAAACAATTACACGGCGAGGAAGATGTTTTAGGTGTATATTAAAATAGTTCAGTCATAAGGTGTTTCAGCTATACACAGTAATTACTGCAAAACATTTTGGGAGCGTGAAGCAGCCGAAGAGTCAGCATCAAAAGGAAGACGCTGCTCTCCTCAGTGAAGTCTGTCTGAGAGACTTTCACCTTACTTCATGGTCCCGCTGCTGGCACAGCAGACTTCTCTGGAACAGGCATGATTGTTTCTGGCAGCATACTGGACTGCTCACCGTGTAGATGAAAGCCGAGGCACTTGAGATCCACAAGAGCTTGGAAACTAGCGGCAAAGCCAGGAAGTTTCTTCATATTTTTTTCTTTTGTAGTATGACCTCATTTCTCTAGAGAGACTAAACTTTTTAAAGAATATCCTCCATGGCATTGCTGACTGTTAAAGAAACCTCTCTGAAATGGTTTTCCAAGAAAATAAGTGATAACTCTTAAGGATCAACCCATGTAAGCTCCCTGAGGACTTTTAACAGAGCCCCTAGTTTCTCTCTTACGGGGCAGAAACATTTGAGTTAGCTAGGCTGACTTTTAAAGCCCTTTGGACCTTGAGGTTTTTATTGCATGCCGATGAGAGGAGTTGCAGACTTGAAAGCTTCAGAGCAGTATCTGCTGTATTATGGATGCAGCTCAAGGTCTTACCATTTGATGAGTACCTTTACACTGGCTCCTCTGTGGATATACAAAGGGCAACACCAGGCATACGGACTTGAAAATAACTGCCACCGGATTTGCTTTCATTAACTAGCCTCCATCTGTCTCATGAACCTTCGACAGTCTGCCATCCCTTCAGACAGATACGATGTCTGCCTCATCTTATCCTTCAGGCTCAGCTCACCATTCCTGCCACAAATGATCTCTGACAGCACCTGCATGCCTAACTGGGTTCCTCCACACCTTCTCAGGCTTCCCGAGTTCATCAAAGACCACACATCACCTGCATCAATCCTTGAGCCAAAAGAGCTGCCCGCACACTGCTGGCCTGTCTGCAAATGCACTGTCACGGCTAGCGTTTCCTGGCATGCCTTGTGTGGTCGGCCTCGCTGCACCCTGTAGCAGGGCTCCAGCACTCTCCACACAACCTCCCACCACCTCTCCTACCCTTGTGCAACAGTGTCTGAAAGAAGGGATGACTTCAGCTTTCTCCTGACATGAGTACGTAAGGTGGCCTTGGTACCTTTCGTAAGACGTTCCCCACACATTGTCTACCATGAGGTGAGAAGAGATTTGCCAGCAGCTTGTATTAAGTCCAAAGGAAGGCTGTGAGCAAAACCAGGATGAAGACCAGCCGTGGGCTCAGGAGCAGCCTGGAATTCAGAGCCCTCCTGGTACCGCTCCAGCAGATGCATTAGAAATGCAAACCATGTCCCACTCCTGGAATACTGAGTTTCTGCTGTACATTTAGACTAAGCTCTGCAGGGCAAGAAATGATCTCCTAATTTCAAACCCATGCTACTGTGTGAACAGTATTAATACCCACATGCAATGCAGTTAGGCAAAAGTATTCTTCAGCAACTGGGCAAAGGACCCTAAAGATAGTTTCTGTTACCTGCTTAAACACAGAACATGTCTGTATGCCTAAGATTTAAATACAATTCTACCCAAACCAGATGGGGATCTGACATACATTATCTTTTTGCTTTTTAGTTTTGTTACAGCAACCAGTGCTGCTGCTGCTGTGTGCTGCCTTTCACCAGAACTTGAGTGAGTGCAATAGGACTATTTTTGGATGTACATTTTTCCTGAAATGCTGCTCTTCAGGTGCACAAGATTGCTCCAGGGCCTCTTTCCTTCAGGTTCTGCTGGTGAGCAAAAACCTAGCAGAAAAGTGTTCAGAACACTTCTAACAAATGAAGTGTGGTGTCTGACCTATTCAAGACAAGCTTTAAAACCTGCCTCTTCGGTTTTTTGGTGAAACTGAAGAAATTTCTCCCAGAAAGGGTGAATTTATATTGGAAAATAACATTTGCTTTTTCTCCTCCTGCCACCCTGCTCCCATTCTGTTACATACTAGATGAGCTGGCCTGTTATACCAAGAATTATTTGGAACTGCATATTATGACCAGTGGTAATGAAGTCCCTCTCCAAAATGGCAAATACAATGATTTCTGAAGCAGCAAGCATTAGGGCTTTAAAAAAATTTGAAAGTCTTTGCCTTTCTGCTTTTCGGCAGGGAACAACTACTTTAGTGTTCAAGTTCTCCTTGAACAAAACATACCGTTAAAAAAGTATGTGGTTTGAAAATATACATACAATACTTGTGGATCAGTCCATTTAGATAGACAGAGTTCTTCTATTAATTCTTCTTCATCTAAGATCTCCAGAATTGTTTCTTTGAAAACTTTAAGATCTGTTTCCAGTTCTGACAAGCTGAAGAAAGAACAGGCAAAAGGTCAAGTAATCCCCACTGGCACCAGTGCACAAAGGTAATCTCTAAATGAGTTTGCCAGCCATCACCCTCGCCAGACAGAGTGGCCAGGGAAGACTTCCTTGCAGGGTTCTAAGAGCTCCTCCAAAAAATTCTCTGCAGGCCACACACTTAGCAGTGCCAGTGAAATGTGTGGGGACCAACGAGCTACAGACACACACTAAAAGGGATTCAGATGTGTTTTCTGGATATATTCGTAAGTCAGAAAAAACAAACACTCCGTGAGCATCTAGCAAGTGCGTATTTGCACTGCCGTATCAGAAAGGCTGACACGTGAAGGTACCAGTGTATTAGCACTAGTAACTTTAAAGCACAGATCCAAAGGCTAATCTTGTTTTACATTACGGGGAACATTTTAATGATGTTATTTTGTTCTCTTAGGTATTATTTTGTTCTGTAGGTGCTATTTAAGAAGTTCGACTGTATTTCTGATGACTCAGAATAGATTTCCCTTTTTCTGTTTTCCCCCGTATCGCTAGTTGTTTCATATACCAATTTTTACACTTGCAAGTAAGATGCACAACCCAGCATTACAGTAATCTAGGAAATTAGTATTCGATACCATTTTTTCTAACATTTCATCGCACATAATTTTCTATCGTCATCTTCTAGTGTCTTCACAGCTTACTCTTATTTACCTCTTGCCATTTTGCAGGAGAATGTGTAGTTTACTCCTATCCACAGACAAAAGCTTGGGGTCCACTAGAGCTTCCAGTGTCTCAAGGATCTGAGGCTGCAAAGTGTTAAGTCTCCCCTGCAGTTTGCTGATCTAGATAACAACATGATCCTTCATAAGAATTAAAGCAATCCCTTTAGAATGACTTGGGCAACTGACTCCTGTCTCTGAACACAGAATTCACAGTAATGGGCAGTTAACACAGTCTGCTTTCCAATGCCCGGGAAACACTTGCTATTGGGATATCACAAGATAAAGCCAGTGCAAAATACAGTACTTTATAAAAGTGATTTGCGCTGAACTGAAACTCAGTGAAAACCACACCAATAAGGCTGATAAAGCTAAAACACTATTTGTCTAGAAATGTCATATTAGCATTAGCAAGCAGATTTTTAAGGATAGCTAGAAACCACTGACTCCTGCCCAAGAAGCCAAAAACCTCAGCGCTTTTGTGTTACTTCCATTTCAGCTACAGCATGTGTCTAGAAAGGTATTCTGACTTGTTTTTTTTAATTGTCCAAATGATGGCAAAGCCATCGCATCCAATTAGCACTTCCTTGGGAAGGAAATGGAAACACACATAAACAACAAAACCACAAGAACTAAAGCAACAAAAGCCAAAACCAAAAAAGAGCTCCTACAGCAAGTGTGGAATACATATACAAATGTGCATGTATAACTATTAACACAAGAATAAAATCATACTGTCCATTCTATGAAGCAAAAACTGCCAAAACAATTTAAATAAAAATGAGATAGCTCACCCGGTACTGCAGGATTGCTTCTATGGCTCGGAATTCAAAGGGCAGGGAATATGTGACCAGCTGACCTTCCCCAGCCAGCTGAGATGCTAGTTCATTGAAGAGCCAGTGCTCCAGATTTAAATTACGATAATCTAGTATCAGAAGAAACTCTGGTGTTATGACGGCCTTCAAGAACTGAAAAAGACAGTGAATGCAGGAGTTGGGGAAAAAAAACTCTCTGAAGATTTCTCATAAGCCTGTAGTGCGTTTGATTATTTAGGCTTTAATAAAGCCACTCTTCAAATGTCTTTTTCAGGCAGGAAAATAACAGAATCTCATGCTAACTGCAAACTAGTGGATTCCCCACGGTTCAGACACAGCACTGTGCTAGTGGTGGTACGACTGAGAACAGGCTCCTCCTAAGCCTTTACTTCTATGACCATGTTAGTAACGTTTCTCCTGTGGTCCACGAGGAAAATGGTCACTAATAGGTACTGTTGGTAAACCCATACCTCCGATTGCTAGGCAGAGCTCCACAGACGCATCTAACTGCTGGATCGCGTGTCATAGGAAGCCAGTATTAAAAGAACCGTGCACGAAAATGCAAGGGAAAGGATAAGACGCAGTTCAAGTTTAGACTTGGCTATAGGGAAACCATTACCTCCATTCTCATGATGATCCTGTTGTTCCTAGTTGCAATGCTCATTAGGTGTTGAAATCTTAGATCTCGAGCCTGAAGACCCAATTCCTGGTATAATTCTGTTTTCTTCTTTTCTATCAAAATATTTTTAGATGAAGACATTTAGGGTACAATCATTACTGTTCTGAAATCACATTTTAGGGTGTTACTAAGTCCCACTAAAGAAAAAAAAAAAGCTGTGCTATCTCTAAAACAGTTTTCCTCACGTTGATTCCTCAACGTAATTTATCTTTTACAAAGTTTAGAAGACTGTATCTTGAGTGGAAAGAGAAAAATTCTAGATACAAATGAAAAAGTTGGCCATGACAATTAATTCCATATCAGGAACTAAATGACTCGTTTGAGAAAGCATGTGTAAACCTACAGGAAGGGAAATACAAGGCAGGGAAAGTAGCATGCTGGTCAAAAAGGGAAAAGGCAAAGTAGAAATGACCTTCCTGTGAGAGATGGTATATGTGATTTTCAAAATATTACTTAAAAATATTCAAAAATTGTAACAATAAAGATGCTATGAAGACCAATAGAAGGCAGCAAAAGAGAGGAAGTGTTGCGACATCCCAAATAAACAGAGTGAAGTATCCCAAATATAATTTTCCACCCCATGTAGATTCCCAATTGGACTTTTCTGTATTGGACTAGGGAAAAAAGACAAAGAAAGAACAAACCAACCAAACTATGCTCAAAACTCACCAAAATAGGTAGTATTTCCCTCTTTGTCAAGCTTCATCTAAAGGAGTAGGGAAAAAAAAAAAAGTATATTTTTTTTCCACAGAACTGCTATAAAACAAGAAGTCAATTTCTAAAATTGTTTGCAGTTGCCTAGAAGTCAAATGGAAAATACGTTATGAAGAAAAAACAACTTTTTTATGCCCTCTCTCACAGTTCATCCCAATTAAGAAAAATACTGCACCAAATTTCCATATATTTCACTGTGTTTGTATACACACCAAACAAAACCAGTGTCATCTGCATGACCATGTTCCCACATAAACCTTGGAAAGGAGGTGATTTACAGAGGGTCAGACTTAGAATAGAATAGACTACTTTGGTTGGCAAGGACCTACAATGATCATCGAGTCCAAACTGCCTGACCACTTCAGGGCTGGCCAAAAGGTAAAGCATGTGAATCACGGTGTTGCCCAAATGCCTCGTCAACACTGACTGGCATAGGGCATCGATCGCCTCTTGAGGAAGCCTGTTCCAGGGTTTGAGCACCTGCTGGGTACAGAAATGCTTCCTCATGTCCAGTCTAAACATCCCCTGGTGCAGCTTTGAACCATACCCACACATCCTATCACTGGATACCAGAGAGAAGAGATCAGCAGGGCATTTTGCTATTTCCTCTGAAGCAACCTGCAAAATTTACAAATAAAATTTAAAAAGTAGAGCGCAACACAAACTGGGTAGTTAGGCCATGTGCCCATGTCAAGTATTGCATTAACATGCTATTCAGCTAGTAACCTGCATCCAAATCCTTCTTGTCTTAGCACCTGTCATTCAGGTTATTTATTTAACAACTGTATCTCCTAGTAAAATTATTTTATTTGAAAAACCGCCATGCCTGGTTTAATTGGAAAGTTTGCCTGTTTGCTCATAAACCGTGTAGCTCAATTCCACGTTACTGGCTTTAAAAATAACTTTATGTGAACTAAACATACCTAAGCGTACATTCCAGGAGAGCTGCACCAGGGGTGACATGGCCAAAAGGACCTAGCTGCATGCACCTTGTCGCAGAATGACTGCTTTTCATTCTCAGCAAGGAGGCCTTACCTTCCCTCACATGCACGTGTCAATCAAGCAGTTTGCAAATGGCTTTCCCACTCACATTAAAAAATAATAGAGAGCGCGCTTGTTTTTCCCCAAATCCTACGTTTGCTTCGAAATGCAGCTACCGAGACACAGGAATAATATTTCTAACAGGTGTCAGAAAGCCTTGACAAGCTTTTCAAGGAACTTTCTGACTGCAGCACTTCTAAGAGTTGACCTGCCTTCACAATTAAAGCAAGAGAACTTCCAGCAGATGCTGGATCTTAGAAAAATATCCTGATTAATGCTGCATGCCGTAACTGGTCCTCAAGTCAGAGTACCTTAAACCAACAATTTAGAACTAGGGATGTTCTCTGACAGTCTAATCCATCTGCTCTTTACGATGCTTTAAGAAAATAAAAAATAAAGCGAGCACCATCGTCTTGCACAAGCTGCCCTCGTTGGCAGAAACGCCTGCAGTCACTTACCACTGCAAAAACAGGAGACACGCTAGCCAAGGTGGCCTGGGAGGCCTCTGTGGTGGCATGTTGATACAATTTACCTGGAGAAAGACAAGGCGTTTCTGCTTCCAGCACACTGCACCTCGCCCTTCGTTCCGCGGTGCCCTGCTGCCAGCCACCCGCA
>NW_009259588.1:2525491-2532175 GCF_000687185.1 Egretta garzetta
GTCCCCGCAAGGGCCGGGCAGGCTCGGGCCCGGCTGCGCCATCCAGCAGCGTCCGTAACGCGCGTCAGCCCGGCGGGGGCCGGGATTTGCCCCACCGCCTTCGGCCACCTGAGGAAGGTTTTATTTTTTAAATGTTTTTTTGAGTTTTTTTCCCCCAGGCGTAGAACAATTCTGCCCTCAGGGCAGGTCTTGCAATTAAATTTCCTTGCTCTACTTGTGTATCTAAAGTGGACAGGCAAGCTGGGTGGTTGAGGTTTAAAAGTTTAATTAGTAACATACCAGCTTCCGCTGTTACGTGTTCTTTTCAAACTGCAGCTTCCATGCGCAAAAGGACAACTCGGGCAGCAGGGGTATCCTTCCTCTGCTTGGTTCTGCTGAAGCACGCACATGAGGGAAAAACCTGCGGTCAAAGCCCTGCGGCAGGACGTGTTACCAAAACGTACTTACAAGCTCGTTACTACTTAGTGGGGAAATAAGAGAGGAAATGATGCTGCCGCTAATGAACCAATTTGTGCAGTGTGGCTGCCCCAGCGGGAGTGTGCGAATCTAACCCCCGTCCTGAACACAGGTCTTGAGTTTTGAAGGCAAGAGGGTCGGGGCCAAATTCTGGGCTGTAAGTGAAAGGGAAGTCACCAGAGGGCAGGCACTGTCCCCCTCCCTTCCTGCACCACATCACCCGTGTGTTTGTGTGCGTGTTTGTACATACATTAACACGCATAGATGAGTGTTTGTTCAAAGTGCATTCACATGTACAGAATCAGAAGGGTGGTTTATGTGCACTTTGCACAAAGATAAATAACTTCACCTGGAAGTAATTAAATAAAAAAAGTTCCTTAGTAGTTATATACAGCACATACGCGTAGACTGAAGCCATCGGAGGTTCTCAGTTTCAGGGTACGCATGCCTGAAGGCAAATGTTGGCCCCCTTTATGCTTGATAAAAAGCTGAAATCTACTTAAATGGAATATTTCAGCTCTAGTTTTGGTTAATCACAGCAGGTGGCAGTATGTGCAAGACTAATTCAATACTCCTGGATGTCAGAGATAGATACTTAAAATTCGGAAATAGCAGACAGCACGGAAAATATGGCAGAAGAGCAGGAAACAAGACCACACCATTGCTGGCAACTAGCAGCAGCCTGTGTTGACTCTCCATGTTTGGAATGCAAAAGCTAGGGAAGCGTCTGAAGAATATCTGCCAGAAATTTACATTTAATGAATTTGCAGTAAGTCTCACACAGCTGACATTTCACGCTCCTCAGTAAAAAAGGGAAAAGATACTGGGTCGATCTATTTGTTTTCCTTTGTCCATCTGTTATTCGGGCTGCTTACACAACAGAACAGTTGGAAATAAGACGACATAACTTCACACCGAATATGTATCAATATGAACTTTGATATGTATAATATAATAGGCCACTATACCAGTAAGTGTTGCATCTCATTATAGCTGCGTTATCAGTCATCATCGTAATTGTCTGGAAGGGTAGACAATAACCGAGTATCACCTCTATCTTTAGAGGGGAAGGCAGCTCATTGGTGTGGACTGGCAGCCAGGGTTAAGTGACGAAGCACAGACAGAATGTCTAATTTTATACTGCTGCTGACAAAAGGCAACTGGAGATCCAGAACTGCCGCCTATTTATTGCAGCTCTAAATAACAACGCGCTGCCTGTTGCTTCTGCTGCACGCACGTGTCAGGTATCATGCCTGTCCTGCAGTGCCAACCTTTGGGAGCAGTTTGCTATATTTCGTCAAAAAAAAAAAAAAATGGTCCAAGCTCATTTGCTGTTTGTTGAAGCAGCTCATCGACACACAAACAGGCACAACGACTGTTCTCCATTCAGCCAAAATAAGAGAATGGCTCCTGTACAGGCTTGCTTAGCCATGAAATTACCATCCAAATCAGAAGCCATTTGTGAGGTTGAATTATGTGAGCAACTAGCTCCACTGCTGGCTGAATGTCAGTGCAGACATGAGGCACTGATCCGACTGCTGCTGGGGTATGTGGAAGAGAAAGTGCAGAAACACCAAAGAAAAAGACACAGAAAGAGAAACAAATCACAGGTATCATCAGAGGATTCCTTATGAATCTCTACTGAAGAAAAGCTCAGAGAAGTTTTTTGTAAAATTATGGTAGAAAGGCATGTAGATGTCCGTCTACAGAGAAATCATCTCCTAATGTATGATTTGTACATTTAATCAATCCTGTTTATATACAAAGATGTGCCTGAACCTGTTACCTGTTTCTTCTTCTAAAAGAAACGTTCACGCAACCCACATTTTATTCATGTTGAGGAAAAAAACCCAAAAAAACCCAACCAAAATCCAAGACAGATTAACCAAAAAACCCCTTAAGTTTGCTTCCAGACAGTAGACGAGTGTCTAGTGGATGCTGAGTGCAGCTGAGTAAGAATAGAGAGAAAAGACCCCATGGAAACCTTCAAATACGTAATATTCAGAGTAATTTCTTTTACATGAATGAATCGGGAATACCCAGTTGATAATCTCAGGTGCCTTGATCAAAGGTAGCTACGGTAACACACTGAGAGATCTGTGCCTAGTAAGGGTGACTGCACTTTCATTACAAGACCACACAAAAGAGGTATTTCAGCTATTTCCCTACTTGAGCTAACCACCTGGAATTTGTTTCTCCGAAGAGAACCATTTCCCCATGTGCCTCCAAGAGTTTGCCAAAGCCTTTTCCCTTTGTAACCCTTTATCATCTCAGCTCTCTCAAGAATACTGTTAGACCACACCTGTGTCATCAAAAGCTGTAGCTTAAACTGTTGATTTTCTAAGGCTGTTTTTTAAGCAAAAATAACTGATCCTGGTATTCTAAGGAGTTTTTGATCTGGCAGTTGTGTAAGTAGGTGAAATTAGTGTGACATGGGCTTTACAACTGCGTCAGCATATCAGCATTTTCTTTCTTCCAGTTAGTGTGTGTGCATGAGAATTGAACCATGGGGTATTTATGTACTGCAAACTGTCAAGGCAGACAGTCTGATTACCCCAGAATTACAACTGGGAATAAAGTGGCCGCTATCGCTTAGTCTGATTTCTAGATAAGCTGCACAAAGGTGTAGTTACTAAGTGTGATTCTCAGTATTGTGTGCAATCGGACAAGCTGAATTTTGTTCTCTGTCTTTAGAAACGTTATCCTTACCCTTTCTCTGCGTAGTATCAGTCTTTTCTTCGGCATGAGGACATGTTCCTATCCCCTGTTTTGGTGTAACCGCACCTTGTCAGGGGCCTGTAACAAGCTGCAAAATCTTTCCTGGCCCTGAAATGGCAGAGACCTCAGGGCATTTTGCTGCAGAAAAAGTGACCCTGTTTGATGCTATGTTGCTACGCCATGGCTCTGTTCTCATCACATCCCCCAATGTGTGCTTGTTATGTGACCTCAGGTCCATCATGTGATCCTGACACACGACCTGACTGGCGTGGTCTCATGCATCAACCTCAAGTAAGATGAGAGGTCTGGCATTACTCCATCATAAAAATATTATGTGTCTCTGCATTTACCTTAATCGCGTCAGTGGGTTCGGCAGCTTGTCTCGCTACTGTTGAGAATGTGATAGGAGATAGCTTAGAAACTGAAACAATAGCAGGAATAGGAGGTCAGGAAAGGCTAGAAGGAGCAGATTCTCATGGATGAAGGCTCTGCTATCACGGGCTGAAGTGTTTGAGCTTTTTTTAGCTTTTGGGCAGTGGTTAGGCAAGATGGAAAACATGTGACTTTATACTGTATTGGAAGTGCTTTGGTTTTGTTTTGCTTTGTTCATATTTCTGAAGAAAATAAAATGTATTGTTCTGAAAAGGTTGGTGTGAAATGGTGAGCTCTGTAGCCCATGGAGGGCTGGAGAGCCGTGAGTGCTTTTCAGGGGCTGAATTTGAAGGTGTTGCCTTAAAGGTAAGAAAAAGGTGAGATTCCACTGCAGCACAAGCGAAGGGATAGAGGGCACAAATGCAAGCAGCTGAACTTGAAAGATGAAGTCTTCAGAGGCATAGCTTTTATCTATGTAAAGGTTAAACTATGGGCAAAATTCGGCATTGCAATTCTTCAGAGGATTCAGAATGTACTCTCAGTTTTGGACAGATTTTGCCCACCAGTTCTAGACTGCTTTAAGGCTAGCAATGTTCTGATACCATTTAAGGGATATTTTATCACAGTCCACAAAGTGATTGTAGCTAGCATGGCCATAGATGGAGACCAACAGTATTCTGGAGTCACACAAGTGTCGAAATGGGTGCACGAGTAAAATCTTCAGTGGCTTATGCCTATGCCAAAGATGTTCTGTGACTGCAAATTAGGCCTAAGATCAGCAAAATAGCAGAGAGCTGATGTATCACTTGACTGCAGAACAGTGCGAAGGTCACCAGCATTTTTTTAATACAAATTTTCATTTCAGGTTGCAATAGATCAATGTCAAATAGTATTAACTCAAGGATGGTTAGTGCTTGGTTCTCCCCTTTATTAGTTAGACGAAAACCAGCAGCAAGCAGAGAAATTTAACTGTTAACCAATAATGGTAGCATATTTGACTTCCCTCACCCTGAAATTGCTTTTTTTGTAATGGTTAACTGCGCTGTTGTAACTCACAGCAGGGGGGTAATTTTCCCATCAAAGGAGGTAAGATAAAAGGAAAGAAAAATTCCTTCCATCACATGTGTTGAAATCCATTTGGAAGAACAATCATTACTGTACACTAAACAATTCCAGGTAGGAAGGTCTAGACCACATTTAATCTTGCAACAATCAATGGGGAAAAGGAGTTGTTAAAGGAATTCAGTTTGAATTTAAGGCATTTTCAGTTTCTCATACCCAAGGTGTGGCAAAAATCCAGTGGAATCAAAGTCTCTGTATTTTATTATGCAGCTCCCTGGCAAGAGCAAAGCAGACAGCATTTAAAAGTATACCCAAAAGCCATGTCCCAAGCATGCCTAAAGTGTTTTCAAGTAAAGAAAGCTTAGTTGTGGTCAGACTTTGTTTGAACACATCAAAGATTCATCTATTCATTGAATAAGCCCATTAGATGAATGCTTGATTGATTTTTTACGCTTTTAATAATCTGAGATTAAAAAAAAAAAAAAATCTACTGCTGTGATAATGCAGTATCCAAAGTTACTTCCCAAACATTGGGCAGCCTGGAGAGGTTTGGCTGAGGAAAATGCAGCTTCAAGTGGATCATTTGTTTACAAAGGTTTTTTTAAACAGTTTGAGATGAAAATGGTATCATGATGATTTCATGATCTGACACATTTGTCTGTGAAATCTAAGGGAGTCTTTTGATGATGGTAGGGGTTGGATCTGGTCCTTAATATGTATATTAATACACCTTTTATATATGCTATATTATATCAACTATGTAGAATTATAGAAATTGACTTACGAAAGAGTGCAACATTAACCCAATTTGAATTTACATTTGTTCTTTGAACCACAAATGGGTTATTTTACATTTTTTTGTCTATTTTTTTTCTGGTTTATGCTGTTGATGCATTTTTGTTAAAAATAGATTATGCCCAAGGTTGTTATTCTGATTTATCAGGCTACTACTGTTCACGGTATATTTCGAATTTGAGCTTGGTTTAGTGGGGCAGGTCACCTCTGAGTCTGATTAGCTGAAATTATCCAGACAGAACTGCAGGTTTGGGTCAGCTCAGCAGAAGTGATATTAGCTCTTATGTCGGATGCCGGTTTCTTGAGAGAACAAATTATAACAGACTCACTCAACCAAAGAATGACAGGAGTATTGAAAAGCTTTTAAATATTTCAGGAATTCAAATAACTGAATAAACTTACCCAAATACTGGCAGAGTGCAGTTTAGTTTTGTGTTACTAACAAATTTTGCCCTTTCAGATGGTAGGATGGAGGAAAAACACCCAAACAGCGTCCGTAACATTCACATATCATCTCAAAAAGACATTCAGAAGGCATCATGTTAGTAGGCACATTAAAAAAAAAAAAAAATCAACTGACCATACATATATGCAATTAATTGGTGTAGTCCAAGAGCCTAATATCAACCCCACTGATAATTTTTTTTCCCTGCAAGATCACGGCCCGGATTTATTTCTGAACCGCAGCAAATGTAAACAGCACATGGCAACAGATGACCTGGGGCAAAAATCCAGTTTTCAGGTGAGATTTTTAATAACTGACAAGAAAGTGAGAAAGGAATAAATAATGACAGGTATGATTTTTCAGCGATTTGTTTACTTCGTACATGGCCCATCCTGCACACACAAGTAGTCATCGTTAGATGTTAATAATGAACCAAAGGCAAAATCAGGCACCAGATAACTAAATCTCCAGTGGAGAAGGCATGCGTCAGGATCAGCAAAGGAGTACGGGAAAGAAGCCAGGGCACAGGGCCTGAAGCAGTCACTCATGTTGTAGAAGCTGCTTTTTGGTGATGGCTCTGGTCATAGCCCCTGCCTCCACACCAGGCGGCTGCCTAGCATTCTCGTGACCTTGAACTGGAAGGTCTAGTAAAAGTCTGGTTTATTCTTTAGCGGGGAAAAACTGACCCCTTTAGTAAGAAACCCCAAGAAGAGCCCGCCAGATGTGAGCGACACGGGTGTTTTTCAGCCACCCTGCTCGCCCGCCCCCCCGCCCCGGCAGGGCCAAACGTGGCCGCCGCCGGCCACCGCCCCGGACCCCCGGCCCCTTACGGCGGG
>NW_009259588.1:2533016-2541163 GCF_000687185.1 Egretta garzetta
GCGCGGGCGCGGCGTCGGGGTGGCTGGGGCGGCGGCGGAGGTCCCGAAGCCACCGAGCATGACTAGTCCTGGCGCGAAGGGGTCGTGGCTCTCGCAGCCGATGGTGAAGAGTGTCCTGGTGTACCGCAACGGGGACCCTTTCTTCCCGGGGCGCCGCATTGTCGTCAATGAGAAGAAAGTGTCCAACTTCGAGGTATTCCTGAAAGAGGTGACAGGCAGGGTGAAGGCACCCTTTGGAGCTGTGCGTAACATCTATACTCCCCGGGGTGGGCATCGTGTCCGGCAGCTGGAGGAGCTTCAGAGTGGAGAGCAGTATGTGGCTGGTGGCACGGGGACCCTTTCTTCCCG
Organism: Egretta garzetta; assembly: GCF_000687185.1. Taxonomy (NCBI): domain Eukaryota; kingdom Metazoa; phylum Chordata; class Aves; order Pelecaniformes; family Ardeidae; genus Egretta; species Egretta garzetta. The sequence goes on from NW_009259588.1 coordinate 2,533,365, forward strand.
GGGCGCCGCATTGTCGTCAATGAGAAGAAAGTGTCCAACTTCGAGGTATTCCTGAAAGAGGTGACAGGCAGGGTGAAGGCACCCTTTGGAGCTGTGCGTAACATCTATACTCCCCGGGGTGGGCATCGTGTCCGGCAGCTGGAGGAGCTTCAGAGTGGAGAGCAGTATGTGGCTGGTGGCAGGGAAGCCTTCAAGAAACTCAAGTGAGTGGCTAAAAAGTAACATAAGATTTATAAGGCGCTTGAATATCAGCATTTGGTTTGGTGCTGTGACAATACTTCAGAGGACCCCCCCTCCCTCTTTTTATTAGGCATTGCACAAAGAGGACTTAAATTCTGTGACCCAAGGCAAAGAGAAAGGTACTTTTCACAGATAAAACTGCGAAAGAGCTTTAGAGGGAAGCCACGGAAAGGCTGCTGTTACCATCAGCCACATAGTACCATCTCCTTGACACGACAGTAGGAAAGGAGAAACAGCCCTTTAATCCAAAGGACATGCTGCAATGGCATGTTGTTGTGATGTGTGTGCTTTAACTGAGGGGCGAGTGTCAGTATTCGTGCTCGGTGGTAACAGGGAGAAAGCTGTAGAAAGGTGGAGTGTTGACAGTCCTGCTGTGAAGTTGATGAGCCTGGGAATTTAATTCCCAACACTTCCTTTCTTGCTTATTTTTTAAAAGTCTAAACTCTTCTACCCAGCTATCCAGCTCTCCATCACTTCTGTTCATTTTGGGTAGGTATATAGCCTTTTTATGACTGGAATAGCTGAGTCCCTCCTGTTATTTAAAAGATGACTCTGCTTTCTTTTCCCTGCCTAGACACTAAGAATTAAGCTGACAGTTTTTCTGTTTTCTAGTGAGTGACTGGGAGAGTATTGAGGAGATCTGGGCTTTTAGGTGTGATTCCCAAGTGTCCCTGCATGTTATCAGTAATGGTTCTTAATTCTGGCAGTGAATGTCATGGTCTCAATTGCTTAATTACATGTTCTGTTCAGCCTTTGTGGGCATTTTTCCTACAGCTGAATTAAAAAAAAAATCTCAAAATTAACAGTCTCTGTCTGGAGGTGGTTGGGAATTTTTATGCTAAACTGCCAGCTTTACAGGACCTCACTCATCTTGGTTGTGTAGAGTTGAGGACACTACATTTTTCAGGAGAGTTCATTATGTTTCAGGATGAAACTCTCTGTGTAATGAACAGGATCTCTATCAGCACTCTTACTGGTTTTGTCGCTGCTTCTGAAGATTTATTGAAGCTTCTTGCGCTTCAGTGGCAGAGCTAGAGAGAAAGATGTATGACAGGCTAAATATAAGCCCCTTTCTCTCTGTACTCTCTTCCGTGTCAAATGCCGTGCTCAACTCTCAAGATAGATCTACTGTATTTTTTTGGTATTAAATCCTGTGATTCTGTGGATGGCTTAAAGTTGTTAGTTGTCAGCACATCACATTTCACCTCCCTAAATGTATTTTGTGTTCAACAGACAGGCTAAAAGTAAGTAAGTGTTTGGCATTAGCATTCACTGTGTAGAGAATTGGGCACTCTGGATTTACTTTGGGTGGGAAAAAGCATTTATTTTTTTTTTTTTTGTCATTTTGTGTTTTATAGTCAGAGTTTTATGATGAAAGCTTTTCAGACCTTTATGGTTGCATCATGCAACAAGATACCTAAGTATTTAAGGTCAATGAAGAGAATACTTTAAGAAAAGCTAACCCAAAGGACTCAGTAAAAGCAGGCTGTTTTATATATCCCTTGAGAGTATGCCATAGAGCCATAGGGAGGATAAATGGGATGACTTGAGATCTTTTCCATTTCTGCCTTCAGAGTTGGAGATCTTCACTATTAGTATTTATTTATGTAGTGCTGTATAGGTTGGCAGTGCTTTTACAAGCATTATTTAAGACAGGACGAAGGGCTTAATGTTGATCTTGTTTCTAACTGGCTTGTAGACAGAATGATAATTAGGGAGACATCTTAGCCAGAAAGGTCAGAGGAAAGGAGGGGTTAATTGAAAGGGATGGTTTTCTGGAAGGAATTGAAGGAATTAAAGAAAAGAGCCTATGTTTGTGTATGTGTCACAGGCAAAGACAAAGCAGTTGTGGTAGACCAAAGCATCTGCCCGAAAGGATCTGAGTCTGGTCTGACAGCAGCAAGAAACTTGTATGTTTTTTACATTTTTTTTGCAGTGATGCTTGTTGGATACGTTCATTGCTATGACAGACTATGCAGGGCTAAACTTTGAAATGGAAGCCTGTGGCACCGATGTGTGGAAGTGTAATGGAAAGGAGAGAGTATCCAAGGAGAAGAAGAAGCTGAAAGTGTCATTGCTCCACTTCAAGCAGCGCATTTGTTTTATTCTCAGATGCCTTGTACTGAGAACTGAATCTTTTTCTTCCCTGCCTGCAGACTAAACTGTGCTCACCTTTAGCATGTGAACCTCTGTCCTTCCAAGCCCTGACTCTTAACATCTTCAGATAGATATGTCCGAGGGTATATAGTCAATATAAACTGCTGATATGTTTCATTTTTAAAATAAAAATAAAGTAATTGGCATTTAAAAAATCTTCTGTTAGAAAAATATGTAGACATTTTCTTTAAAGGAAGAATTATTAGCCAGTGTTGGGAATTTCCATAACATCAAGTTTCCCAGCTTGTTTTCTCATTTACAGGTGTGCTAAGTGAATACAAGCTTTGTGTGTGTGTGTGTGTCTATGCAGTGAGGTGTCTTGGTATATTGTAGTTGTTGCAGTTGTGAGTGAGAATGCATGTTCAGGCCTGCACCCCTGTGGAGTTCTTCCCTGACTCTCAGCTTCCTGAAAGAAAACTGTCTACGCTGCAGCTGGTTTCAATTTTTAGCTTTTTTTCAGCATGCTACCCTACCTTTGCTTCTCCTTCCTTTGCCCATTTACTTGTATCTGTGCTCATTAGTTAATGATAGGTTGTCCTGTCTCCAGCAGCGTCTCTTTCAACAACACTGTAGTTGTGTCACTGGCTTGGATAGTCATTGGGTGGAAGTATTTCAGCTTTCTAAACATTAGGAATACTTTTGTAAATATTTTGGTCTGGGATTTTTTTGGGTGCCCTTATCCCAAGAAAAGCCTTTGGCTCTATTTAGACCTTTTCAGATTTGCAGATCCCTGAAATTTGATAACTGAATGTCCAGACCTCTCCATAGTGAATTCAAGCCTTTGACTATGTATTTGCTTTTCTTTGTCACTTGTCTTAGTTCTCCTCAAAGTAATTCACAGATGCCCAGAAAGCAAGCACCACAGTCAGCAGCTGTTGTTATAGGTGGTTGGAATTATTTTATCTGAGGCATTTATTTCTTTGCAGTCTTGTAGGCTCTAAGACCATTTTTTTTAATTATCTTTTTTTGGTCTGTAGAGAGCTTGTTCCTTTTGACATGGAGAAGCTTGCAACAGTTGTTTTTGTTTGTTTTGAATCATGAGGCTTGGACACTTTGTTTCTAAACACTATCCTATATTGTTACATTTATCTTTTCCAAAGCATTGGCATGCACTTTCAAGCATTGCCTGGAAACTTGCTGTGTCTTACTTTCCCTGCATGCTCAAGCCTTGAAATCCGTGTGACCATTCTGTGGTACCTTGATAAACCATTGCCATTCCTTAAAAGAATGAATGATGCTTTTTCTTTCTTTCTTTTTTTTTTTTTTCTTTCTTTTTTCTTTCTTGCTTCTACACCTTCATTCAGGTCTCATGAATTCTCAAGTTTGGCCAGGCAGAAAGGTTTCCTCTGTCAAACAAATCTTATCCCAGTCATTAACTACAAAGCATGGCATTACTGGAGGGCTGCAGATGTGTTGTGGGCTCTGAGATCTTTTGGTAAGCCTGCACTGATGCTTGCCATTGGGTATACCTGAGGGTCTTCTAGTCTTAAAAGCCTGCCAAAGCACCTGTGGTTTCCCACTGAAAGTGGGAATAGGGGGAACCTGTAACAGATGCTGATCACCCAATATTGGATTGGATACTCCCAGTGTAGAATAGATGTCCTAGCCATTATTTTTCCTCATGTTTAGCTCTTGGTGGAAGGTGCTGAAAGGTGCTGCTGTACTGAGTTATAACTGCCCACGGAAGTGTCTCTTCCTACAGCATTGAGAACTAGAAACATCTTGCAGTGCCAGCAGCTACTAAGAGCTGCATTTGTGAGAAGAACTGCTCTCACGGCTCTCAGAGTACCAACAAGGGAAAGGTGTTAGCGTAGTCTGGGTACCTGGACAGTTGCCTGTTTGCCAGTCTATGCATTACTCATTTAATTCCCTTTCTTTGGAAGGGCAACATACAGCTAATCCACCACTGTTTGTTTTAACTAACACTTTTGTGTCAATGCAATGTTTTTGTGGGAATATGTACTCTGATGGAGTGCAGTATTGTTCAAATAGATATATTTTGTTTTCTTGTCCAGTTGAGGCTTGTATTTTGTCTATTCGTAAAATAATAGTGAGGATGCTATTGGTTCATCACAACCATGAGAAACCAGGATACACAGTGATCAGATATGTCCACATCCTGTTGAAACACAAGTGGTGTAGATCCTTTTAAACTTTAGCTGATGAGCTGGGTTTAACTTGGGTATGGAGGAAAGCTTTGAATGTATCAGACAATTACTGTGAGAAACTAAGAGGCAAGATGATGACTTTGAAAACTCTGGTAAATTGACATTGTGCTGAGATTTATTGATCCACCTCACAGTGAGCTTCTTTCTGACAATGGGGTTATTGATGGTCTGTTCTAATCACCAGTGATTTGAAGGTAGATGGTTGGTTCCCCCCTGTGTTTTGTATTAGCCCAGAGGGCTAGCTTGCAGATCTGTATTAACACTCCTTCATTAAAATCTTGAATTAGTTACTTTTTGTGTTATTTTGAGGCATGATAAATTTTAAAAGCTTCATTTATCAAAAAAGTGTAGAAATATTTGTATTGTGTAAGTTAGATGCTTTTATAAATAATCAATACTGTTTTCCTTCCACAGCTATTTGGACATCGGAGAAACAAAGAAAAAACCTGCTGAAGGCAATAATGAGGTAGGATGTCTGAAATATTTAAGGAGTAAACCTGCAGTTAATGTTAGTGACATGCCTGCATTTATGCCTTATTTTTTATACATATTTATTACATCTAATAATAATACAATTATCTAGAATTGTGAATATATTATTCCAGTGATTATTACTCTGCTCTGAGCATGATGCACTGTTTGTCTTCAGCTCAGCTTTCTGAATTGCCACATCCAGTTAAAAACTTTCAGTAAAGAAAATCACCTTGTCATCACTGGATCTACTCATAAATCTAAGGGAGCTTTTGTTCATGCAGAAAAACAAGGTGGAAATGAGAGTGTTGGGAGTTTCTTCAAAATTTGGTATGTTCTCTGGAGAAGGGACATTTATTTTTGAAAAAATCGCACTTAGTTGAATTGCTTTTCCCAGTCACTGCCAGTGTCAGTTGTAAACTTCTAACTAGTTCTAGTCCATAATTCTGCGAAGTAAGTCACCTGTTTCTCTTGAACAGTGTTATGCTACAGCCTGAAGAGATAACTGCAGGCTTCAAAAAACACTGTATGTGGGGTTTTGTGAGATGCGTGACTCTCCATTATTTTTACTGTTTTATTTTGTATGGAGATAGCAGTGATTTCTAACAAACATTTCAATTACAGCTTCTGACTGACAAGAAACATCAGCTCACTGTTTTTTCAATTTCTTTTGCCTTGTGGTCTCAGGCCAGGTTTCCAGCAATTTAATGATTTGTGTAGCAGGTATCTCCAGACAGTAGGACACCTTGTTCTAAAAGCTCTTCAAAAGTGAGGCCTTAGTGCGCTAATGACAGTTGCTGTGGTACTCGGACGCTTCTTATTCAGAGGCTATGAAATATGACACTTGCATTTTATAAATGGTCATAACTTTGTAATCAGGTTTTGTTTGTTTGTTTGTTTTTCCATTCAAATGGGCATAATCAACAGGAAAATAAAATTCAAGTCAGAGATTTGATTTACTCCTACAAGTACCATGTAAGTTTACTCTAAATCAGAATTTTTTTCCAGTTTATTTATTTATGCAATTGACCAGAACATTATAGGCATACTTTTGTTGGCTTTGTGTAGCCATTCATGTATCCATGTTGTTTGGGTCTTTTTTACAAAGGAAAGATGTCCAGTTATCAAGACAACCACAGGCTTGCTACTTTAAAGCTAGTTTTAAGGCTGTTGATTTTGCTGTAAATCCTTAGAAGATTCTTGATAGAATAGAAATTCTGTGCAGTTAGAGAAGTAGTTGTAGAAGCTGTGGGGTTTTTTACTTACAGTTGCGTGTTTGGTAAGAGAGGCTTCTATTATTTCTTCTGGAATCAGTGCTCATTGTATATCAACACTTTCAGTCATATCTTAGTGCTTTGAAGTAAACCAGTATAAACCATCCATTATCTCCGCTTTCTTTCCCTTTTTGACTTATGTTTGCAATCTCCATGGTCTCTCTGGAGCGCTTAACTCCTCATGTTGAGTTTAACTTTATGTGATTGATTTATTTGAGAAGAGGGGTCATAACAGTGAGATGAAACCTGGTAACAGTCTATGGATTTTTATCTGGGCTTATGAATAACAAAATTCTTTTCATGTCCTAATCATTTAGTCCTAGGAATGAACTTTCAAGGGGCTACTAACAGAAGTTTCAATGCCTAAGTATATTTATGTTAAAATTATTTGAGAAACAAGTTCTGGTTTTACTTTTTTTCAAAGATTCACTTAGAAATCAAAAACCTAGATGTGTTTTAGGACCAGGAAGACAGCGGTATAGCTATGTTTTTATTCTCTTTGATTCTGCTGCATTTGCATCAGCATACTAAAAAATCATGTTTTTCGATGGAGCCTTGTAGCAGTCTTTGATGTTAGCACACAAAGGTGTTTTGCTCTCATAAGGCATTATTTTAGATTGAATTTCAGAAATAAAATTCTCCCTGTTTGTTTCATTAGAAGAAGAAAAAAAAATCAGTGTATCTGTGAATAACAACATTGCCGTATAAAGAAATTTATGGCTCAGTCCTGCAAGCACAAGCAAGGTGTAGTTTGTGAATCATCTCAAAGACTTCAGTAGAAAGATTACCATGGAGTTATGCACAGAGAAATCTGGGGGTCAGGTCTGAGTTTCTAGTGTACTGGTGGGCGGGGGTGGGGACACAAGGAAAGGAATTAATAAAATTATTTTGTCTATTTGGCTTACTGCAGCTTGTGGGCTCCTTGCAGACCAAGGACCTAGCTGTTGAAGAAAAAGCTCACTGATGGCCTCACAGACAACTCCAGGCTAACATCAGGATGTGTTTTCAGACTGATCTTTGCCAGGGCAATTCCTGCTCTCTTTTTATGCTGGTGCTGAAGTATTAACCTGCTCTCCTTCATTAGCTCCACTTCTTTTTTCCTTCCTTCCCTTCCTTCCTTTCCTTCCCTTCCTTCTCTCTCCTGCCCTCAGCCCCCAAATGTTTTTAGAAAATTATATAATTTGTCAGGGCTCCCACATGAATGCTCTGGACACCAGCCCATTCTCATGACCTCAGTAGTGCTGCTGTTAGCCTGGAGACCACAGGCTGCTCTTCAAGCATGCTCCTGGGGATTGCCTCCTGCCTTTCTCATTTGGCAGCTGCCCTTGGTCTGACTATGGCCTCAAGGGTGAACAGTCACAGCAAAAAATGGCCTTGTGCCGCAGGACTCCTGAGCACTGGTGGTGAGTTCACAATCGGTGCAGGTTTATAGATGAGGGTCTATACCACCAAATACCTTATTATAGTATCAGCAGCTGATTTCAGCAGA
>NW_009259588.1:2541364-2577673 GCF_000687185.1 Egretta garzetta
AAGAGTGTATTACACATCCCTCATCAGTAGTGTCAGCATCCAAAAGCGTGTAAGTAGAGCAACACAAGAAAGCTTGCTTTTCTACTTTTTTCTAGTGTATCAACTGCATATAGCAGTTTAATTTCAAGGGCTTTTCTTTTAAAAATAAGCATTGTTTTAAAAATAGTTGAAGTATGACAGTAATAACAATGTGCTTAAGATCTTGCAAAATAACTGTAGTTTTGGTCTGTGAGACCCAACCACCAGAGTTGTGTCTTTTAAAAAAATACTATTTTAAAAGCCCTTATTCATTCTACTACTGATATAAAACAGGTTTCAAGTTGGTCTTCAATGAAATGATCTTATTATCAGTTAGTATTTCTGATATCAATGATAGATTTCTTTAATCCAGTGTCTAATTTCTTAAAATCTAGTTTACCAGTGTAAGGCCTCCAAACAACTGAAATAAATAGTCCAAAAGCTCAGCTGATGGAAAACAGGTATTTTCATTGACCAGTCCACCACAGATATGGATTTGAACTTATAGCCCTGTTCTTCTGGGTGAAGATTTGTGTATAGACCAGTGTCAGTATAGGATGGTGAATGACTGAGAGCGACTCTGATATCTTATTGCAGGATGATATAATTTATGATAGAAGCAAAGTGACACTGAACATTTAATAAATGTTTCTAAGCAGCAGGAGTTTCAGTAGTGTCACTTCAAGTGATGATGTCTATAGTTCAGTGACCATTGACTTCAGTACACTTTGAGCTGTGCCCAGGACCAGGAAGGAGATGGGATGCTGTTGGTTTTGCAAAAATATCAATGGTAGTTGTGGTACTTGGACTGTCACTGGCTTTCAAAGGTAGTTAGATGCCTTGATACCATTTTTGCTTTTGCAAATCTGCCTCAGACTGTCAGACATATGCATGTGATGAAGGGAATAGTTTTAAGAGAAAATTCATAACTGTGCAGAAGAAAGGAAGGAGTTTAGAATGGGAAAGGCCTGCAAGATTCTTTTCACTTCAGAACATCAGTCTGCAATTTGTTTAGTTTTATATTAATACCTGATTTCAGCTCCCTGGTTTCTGAGATAATCTTGATGCAGTAACACTTGAGCAATTATCAGGCACATCCTTACAAGTTACCCTGCGCTGAATGCTGCTAGAGCTGGTGGGATTTCAAAGCCACATCTATCTCTTCTCACTTCATCTGCTGTTATATGCGTTGGGCACTTCCTTGCCTGTTTGTACTTTGCTCTCCTTAGCAATGGGAGCAGCACAGCAGTTTAGGAAAAGACCCTTAGTTCTCATGCTGCTGTAACACCAGAGCAGTGTGCTGATTTTCAGAGTGCCACAAATTCACTTGACTAGGACTGTGCATGACAGTCAGAGGGGTGAGCTGCAGGTTTTGAAGAGGGAGAAAGAAAAGATCAAATCAGAGCTAACAGTCATGAGCAGCAGCGGTGAGGAGAGAGAGACTGCCTGTATGAGCAAATTTGTATCTGGCTCAAGCATTTTACTGACATGGCAATACTCTTCCCCTTCTGCTTAGCTGTTGATCTCAGCAGGTAAGTGATTACATGTCTCTTGCACTATAGCATTGTGGTAATTGTTCTGCATGGAAGGCTGGAGCAAGTTTCCTAGGAAAAGTCTGATTTGTCAATTCCCATTTGACGGCCTCTGCAACAAAGCTAGAATTGTCACATCCCATCTTAGTTTAGAATTTTTGGGGGGAGAGCAAGGGTAGAGATTAAGCTCAGATTTCTGCCTTCTCCCTCTTTCAACCAAGGACAGCAGAAAGGGGGAAAGAAGACTTTTGTCCCTGAAACATGGGAAAATTGTGTATCGGGGTCAGCAAATGGCAGCCAGGTTCCTGGCTGCTTTAAATCCTCTGGCAGAGCCCTCACATTGTAATATGTCTCAAAACTTTTTACAGTTACTTTACTGGTAAGGAAAGTAGTAATAAAATTTCATTCTGACCCAAGCTAAAGCTTTAAGGCAAACTATTCCTCAGGTATGTTTCCATCCATGACTTCTTTTGGCAACTGAGCTTCTTGTTTTGCAAGAGAGATCCCTTTTGTATTGAAGGTGTTCTGCAAGTACAAATACATTTTAAATTATGTGCTTGAGGATTCTAACAATCTCTTGAGGAAGTATGGACCAACGATTTGTTTATTGCAAGCTTAATTGTTGTTAAAAGGTACTGAATGTTATTTTCCAATTATAAAGTGTGAAGTATGGACATTTTTATTTCTCTAGGCACTATCTCTGACATAGATGGTCTCTCCCTGTGCACTTAAAAAGATGAATTTTTCTTTTCATTGATGCTGGGTAAGCTGCTGAAGAATTAACTGAGCTTTTGTATTTGCAAATCCTGTGGGCAACTTTTTTTTTTTAGAATTCTCTTTGTTTCACATAAATGTGTTCAGCTGAAACCTCCTTTTTTCATTGCCTTGATATGACCAACATTTTTTTAAACACACTGAAGTTATTGTAAAAGCAAGGAATTTCAGGCACCTGAGAAAAGATGTATGTTGATACTGAAGAACCAGTCTCTTGCAACTGAAAGAGAACTGAAATTTATAAGTTATAAATTTATTTAATAGATTATAAATTAAATACACATTAAATAGACAGTTCAGCACTGTCTCCCACAGCATTCTCCGAGAGAAGATGGCAGCTCATGGCTTAGACAGATGTACTCTTCTCTGGGTGAAAAACTGGCTGGATGGCTAAGCCCAGAGAGTTGTGCTGAATGGAATTAAATCCATTTGGCAGCTGGTCACAAGCAGTGTTCCCCAGGGCTCAATTCTGGGGCCAGTCTTGTTTAATATCTTTATCAATGATCTGGATGAGGGGATTGAGTGCACCCTCAGTAAGTTTGCAGATGACACCAAATTTGGCAGGAGTGTTGATCTGCTTGAGAGTAGGGAGACTCTACAGAGGGATCTGGACCAGCTGGATCAATGGGCTGAGACCGATTGTATGAGGTTTAATAAGGCCAAGTGCCAGCTCCTGCACTTCATTCACAACAACCCCATGCAGCGCTACAGGCTTACTACGGCTGGAAAGCTGCCTGGTGGAAAAGGACCTGGGGGTACTGGTTGACAGCCGGCTGAATATGAGCCAGCAGTGTGCCCAGGTGGCCAAGAAGGCCAATGGCATCCTGGCCTGTATCAGAAATAGTGTGACCAGCAGGAGTAGGGAAGTGATCGTGCCCCTGTACTCGGTGCTGGTGAGGCCGCACCTTGAATACTGTGTTCAGTTTTGGGCCCCTCACTACAAGATGGACATTGAGGTGCTGGAACATGTCCAGAGAAGGGCAACAAAACTGGTGAGGGGTCTGGGAGCACAAGCCTTACAAGGAGCGGCTGAGGGAACTGGGGTTGTTTAGTCTGGAGAAGAGGAGGCTGAAGGGAGACCTTATTGCTCTCTACAACTACCTGAAAGGAGGCTGTAGTGAGGTGGGTGTTGGTCTCTTCTCCCAACTAATGGGCGATAGGATGAGGGGAAATGGCCTCAAGTTGTGTCAGGGGAGGGTTTGATTGGATATTAGGAAAAATTTATTTACTGAAAGAGTGGTCAAACATTGGAACGGGCTGCCCAGAGGGGTGGTGGAGTCATCATCCCTGGAAGCGTTCAAAAAACTTGTAGACATGGTACTTTAGGACATGGTTTAGTCGGCATGGTGGTGTTGGGTTGACAGTTGGACTTGATGACCTTGGAGGTCTTTTCCAACCTTAATGATTCTGTGAAGTAGCTTAAAAGCAGATACCTGACATTACATAGCAGGTACAATGTCTTTAAAGCCTCTACAGGCTCTATTTGTGCTCAGCATCAAACAAACAAAAAAGGAAGGTTGTAGTGCCTGTATGAAACAGCATCTATTATCAAAAGTTCATAGTAGGCCTGCATTAAGCTGCTTTACTGACCATATCACTTTTTTTCCTGGGCTTCTAGGACAAGGTGATAGTGTGGCAAGCTCTGACACAAGTATTTTTGTGCTGCTCAAGTTCTAGTCATTTGTGTTCCACTTGGATTTTATTATGGACTTATATTCTAGAAAAGCATATATAAAGGCACATCAGGAGTTAGCTCTACACTATAGAGAGATAAGGAGGATGTAGACTTCTTTCGTTAGGTTCACTGCTGTTTTCTATGATGTTTAAGCAACGAAGACATCCTAGTCCACGTTTTGTAACATTTGCCTACTTACAGTGTCTTTATAGCATCAATTGGGAACTGCTGTAGGGCAGTAAGTATGAAAATGGACGTTGTAAGAGGTGGTTGGGGCAAATGTGTGTCTGATTGAGGAAGGGTCACTTTACCCAATTTCTCTGAGCGGTGGGTTCATTCTGGAGTGCTGTCATTTAGCATTAGAAGTGGATCTGTGTGTCTCTTGGACTGTTGGATTCAGTGATGAATGTCAGGGGCCCTGGTGAGAGGGATGCACTAGGGACTCTCCACCCGCCACCCACCAGCTCCACTGTCCTTTCCAGCTCCACGTTCCTCCCATGTTCAGCCTGGGTAGCCTTCTGCAGTTCTGTTGCCTCACATATAGCAGTTGTGTCCTGGTCACATTTTTCCAGTGATTCACCACTTTTTGTTCACTGTTTTACATAAATGTGTTTTGTTGTTCGATAACTCTATTTCAGTTGCAGCTGCTTCTTTTATCAGGTGGTTTAGGTGTGGTCATATTTGGAGGAGTATTTGTAGAATGGAATAACCAATATTTTTACTAATGGTTCTTCAGAGGATTAGTAAAGATTCCTCAAAAATTTCACACATGTATGACTTCAATATTTGTATCTTGTGCAAGCCCAGAACATCTCTCTCTAGAGAAAATGCTTGATAATTACAAGGATTTGAATGAGTGTTTGAACATTTTGAAACTTTTGAATCTCTTTTTCTGATCCAGTGCCTGTCGGTCTTCACATTGGTCACACACTGGATGACACAGACATGTGCTCGAGCATGGAGCAGAGCGCGTTAGCTTGCTAGGGAACTTCACAGAGTGTGTCTGTTCCTGTGATGAAGTGTGACTGCAGAATGAAACTGACTGCAGAACGTGCCTTCTACTGATGGTCTCCAGCTGCAGCACATCAGCGTAGTATCGCTCCTGCTGCGGGCTCTTGTGGGCCAGACATATTTAATTGGCAGATCACAGCCTAGGTCAGTTGGCTACTGTGTCTTGGTGAGATCCTGGGCCAGGAAAGTCTCCTTAGTTGTCCAGTGCTGACAGAAGAGGTGGGTACCATGACAGAGGGATGTGAAGTGGAAAATACAATGTTTGAGGCTTGGTAGATCTGAATTCACCATCAGAATTTTCCAAAAAAGTATCTGAGATGTTGCTATAAAAATATTTTTAGGAGCTGCCATTTCTCTGTTTCCCTCTGTTCCTCCATATTTTAAAATTCAATTATTTTAGTATAATTTCTGCCAATTGTTTCTTCTGCATCCTTTAAGTGCATCTTTGTTGCTAGACAGTGGAGTCACCACTCATCTGTCGACGGTGATATGTTTGGATTAATTTGTAAAAATTGAATTTTGGAAGTTTGTAATGTTGTCTTGATCTCACAAATTATTTTAGTATATTTATGCTGTATATACCTTGTTGCTAATGTACTTGCATATTTTTTCCAAGTACATTCTAACGAAAAATCCAAGTATTTATGATTATTGTTTATGTCAAACCTAGCACTTATAATATCTGACAAATAATGTGCATGTCTAATCATAAGAAAAAACTTGTCATTTTTCAAGGAGTGGACTCTTGTTTTCACTTTAACTTCTAACTTTCAATTAGAAATGCTTCACTGATATTTTGTCTGTACAGGAAATAGTTTTGTGAGGGTAAGAGAGTGCCTGAATAGATATTAGAAGTGATCCTAGCATATGCAAATTACAGCCATTTGATGTCAAAACAGTCTATCTTCACAGGATATTCTTTCCTAAGAATTAGAAAGAAATAAACACAATTTGTACTACCCCAAATTACTGTACACAAAATATTTGTATGTCTGGAAAAGAATTGTGTATAGAAGTCTACTTCATATTCCTGTGTCAATATGCAAAACTAAACCCTCTTGCTACTCCATATCTAACCAGTTTGATTTCTTCTACTGCTGGTGTCACAGACTGAGTAAAGAATTTCTCATTTCCTGATGCCAAATTAATTAAGAATTCTACTGTAGGTGTAGTTTTATGGAATAAGACTACCAAAACACAAAGATTAAAAAAATGTGATATACATCTTTAATCTCCTGAGCAGCATCTTTAATAGTTAAATATTATATGTCATTGTTTGGTATTTAGTATCCTGGTAACATAATTAGCACAACAAGACATACAAAACAGATACTATTCCTGAGTGTTCATAATCTAATACCAGGAGGAATCAGAGAAGAACTGACCAGACGTCCAGCTAAAACATAAGCTGTGTCCTTTTTTCTAATTGGGCCTGTGAATTAATAAAATTTCTCTTCATATAGTTCTGTATACCTGAATTGTGTAATTCTGAGTATTTTAATTAACAGCTTGCTTACAGATGGACTTAGTGGATTTTGGAGCAACAGAAAGACTTGTAGAGGCTTTGGTTCATGGCACTGGAGATTTCATGGTCTGTACTGAATTTGATATGAAACTTGAAAGTTGGTCTCTTCCTTGATTAAGATGCCTGCCTTGTTCTGTAGGGTAACTGCTCTTTCTGGTCTGTGGGGAGGCTGGGAGGAAGGGAAGAGATGCCAGTACTGAAGCTTTTAATGAGGCATGTTAGTCTCATTAAAAACTTGTTGCTGCATGCTAAATTGACTTACTGGAACATTAACAACTTCTACCTTTGATTAAAAATGATGAAAAAAAAAAAAAAAAGATTTTTTGGAGGTTGCTTTTTGTTCTTCGGCTGTCACTGTTCACAGGTTCAGGCCCTTCTGATCAGCCAAAAAGGGCAGAGACTTCCTTTTGGTTTAAGTGAGTCTAAGGAATTTGGGGAAAAAACACAAATTATGAGAAGAAAAAATGGTCAGAATTGGCAGTATGATGTCAGTGACAGAAAGGAGCATCAGGATGTTTTGCTTGAATAAAATCGGCATTATTAATTCCATCGTTGTGTGTGTTGTAAGCAGTGTAGGGTATAGCATCATTTAACTTGAAGAAGGAGCTGTTCTTGGAATCCAGAAGCAACACAGATGTGATCTGCTTTGGAGCACTGCACAGGTTAAGTTCCTGGGCAGATAAGGCCATGCCATTGTCTGATTTATCCCAGCTGAAGATCTGGCCCCTAATCCAATCCCCCAAAACTATGCCAGATCCCAAGTGAAACATTTTTCTTTCCAGGGCTTAGCTAGATGGGATGAGACTTACCCCCAGATGCACAGGGGATATGAACTCCATTTAATTTACTGTGGCTGAAAAGGAGAGTGATTTACCTTGGAGGATGAACAGAGTGGCTTTAAATAGTTTGGGAATGTTGTAGTCTAGAAGGCTCCCTGAATCAGTACATGACTGTTCATTCTGGCATAGTTTGTTTCCAGCTCATCTGTGGTTTATGTGGGCTGAGAAGTTTTTGTACTGCCATGGTGTTGTGACCTATTTATGTAAGCTTGGAAATAATAATTATTAGCAGTTTGAGTGGTGCTTTGAATCCACACCAGTAGAAAGGCCAGTAGTCTCTTGCTCAAGGTTGTTTTGTACTATCCAGTGTACCATCTAGCAGTGCAAAGTAGCTAGGGAAATGTAGATTATCCAGGTTAATTACTGTGTAGGATAACTGAAATGGTTTTGTACTGACCAAACAGCTCAGTGAGTTTGACCCTGCATCTTTTGTCAAAGTGTATAAAAATTCCCGTTTAAAAAAAGCCATGTTGCTATGAAATATGTAAGATAAGAAGTTTCCTATGCTGTAATAGCTTTAGAAAACTTATCGTTCTAATTTGTTTTGATCACTGAACCTTGAACATTCCTTTCTTTCACATCACAGGGTGGTGATGGTGTGTATAAATGGGGTTTTGATTCTTTTGACCCCAG
This sequence comes from Egretta garzetta, assembly GCF_000687185.1. Lineage (NCBI taxonomy): Eukaryota > Metazoa > Chordata > Aves > Pelecaniformes > Ardeidae > Egretta > Egretta garzetta. Next base: position 2,549,372 of record NW_009259588.1, read on the forward strand.
TTCTACCCTAGGGGAATGCAAATATTTGTTCTCAATTTTTCTAGGCACATTGATTAACAAACAGGCCATTGTAACAAACTGGCAAAGCCATGGTTCATTGCATGAGCTGATAAATTTGGAATGTGACATTGTGTTGAAATATTTAAAACTTCAAAAAGTTAGTTATAAAGTGACATGAGTAATGAATGAGATGTTCATAGCATCCAAGACTATATTAATACAGCAATAAGAAAGGCCAGCTCTTAAACCTATATAAATCAAACTAGCACAGAGCATCTGGTTCAAGGAGGTTACATTTTTTTACTTTTGTTTTGCTGCCTTCCAGTATGGCTTTATAAATACATGTAAACTTGTAAATCTTGCAGTTGTTCAGTTGCCCCTTTTGAATGCTTCTGGTGAGGAAAAGAAATAAATCAGATAGTCATACCATTTCTTAGCTATGGATAACTATCCTGTGTCTTCATGGCAGCCTGTGGAAGTGCTGCTAGACCTCTATATTTAGTATGTCTCTAATTATTTAATATACACTGGAGGGAAAAGAAAAGCTAAGAATGGCACATTTCTATGTGAAACTATTCTCAAGTGCATAAAAATCCCCTTCTTAGAAACTAAATATGCAGCATGGTATGTTCAGAGGACAATTAAAATACTCTTTAATGAACTTTATACTTTTCTGATATACAAGGATTGATTCTCTGAAGCGTCACATGCCTCTTGCAAATCCCAAGTAGCCATCATGAGGTTAGATAGTTTGCTGGGTCTGTCCCACTTTCCAGTCTATATTTGAATAATAAGCATGAAAAGTATAATGTAGCATTCACAGAAGCAAAAACGTTGTGCATGGGGATCAACACATAGGTTCACACCAACCAAAACACATACATATAATTTTGCTACATCTCTATTTTAGGGATTATGGTTTTTACTTTTTACTGGTTAACACATTTCTGAAGAAAGAAGTGAAAACCATTCTTTTTTATCTGTGTATTTCAAACCAATGTGTGGATTGCTCAGAGTCCTTACATGAATAGCCATTCTCAATGATGGTTTCCCTGTAACGTGGTATACGTAACGTTTTCTTCCCAGTGTAACACTTGTTCAAGTTAGAAGCATTGCATGAGCAAGCATAGGGTTGTAAAACGGAGTAACATGTTTTTAGTTGATCTTCAGTCTTTCATGGGGTCAGCTGAGCATAAACATAATAGAAAATTTTGTATGAAAATTATATTAAATTGGTGTATATTTGTAGGCATACACACACATTATATACATGTATACACATGTGGATATGCACATGCTAATTCAAAATGGTTTTCTTACAAAAACTATTTTTCATATGCCTACCTATGATAGTATACCTGAGGTAATGGTTGGGCTGCTGATCATTTCGTTTTGTTTTTTTTTTTGCCAGCAGTCAACAGTGGAAGATGTAAGTACCTAAAGTAGATTGTGCAATGTGTTGTATGTGTTTGCTAAGTGTTTTGTCTGTGTTTGTTAAATTTGGTTAATGCTTAGCATATTTTTTAGTATAAGGGAAACATGTATAGAATGTTGTTATAAAGCAGCTGTGAGGCTGTGGGGTTTTTTTTAGCATGTTTCAGTTAGATGCTGGTCTGCATCTTGGCTTTGAATTTTCAAAGTGATGTTGGGAGGCACTCAGCTGCAGCTAGCATTCAGCAACACAAATTCAACCACAGTGAATTATGACTGAAGATGAAAGCTGGGCTCTAAGAGGCTCTCTGTAGAATGTATTCTGAAATTCGAGTGTTTACAGAGATCTCAAACACTGCAGATTGATCCCTGCCCCCAGAACCTAGTCTGTGTTGAGTTTAGCTGCTTTGTTTTTCCCAGATTCTACAAGGTGCTTTGCAAAGTTATTTCACAGGTGGTAACTCCTCTCTGAAGCAAGAAATATCCACGCTGCTGTTGATATAAGGGACACTGTGGGAAATAACAAATTCTTTGTAGAATAGAAAGGTAAAAATTATGGTGGTTTTGAGTGTCTGTGATCCCGTGGTGTATTTCTGTGTTTCGCTCTTGTTGTCTTGCAAATTCTCTTTTGATTGATTGCCTCCAGCTTACTTAAAGTTCCCTCTGAGTTTCAACTGATATAATGCTTTCTCCTTCCTCCCCTAAATGCTTTGCATTGCTGCTGTATGCTGTCATGTAATACCTCAGATGAGTATCTCATCACAAGTTATGAAATGTTGGCAACATTTGTCATGGAATATGGAAGCTGCCCTTGAATGGGACTTTTCAAACAAACTGAAAATGTATGAAATTTAAAGATAAAATCATAATGGGGCCAGACCATTGATTAATGTAAATCTGCTTAAAATTGCTGACGTAAATGGGAAAGTGCTGATTTACATCAGCTGAAAATGCAGCTGGTGAAATTAAAAGAAAATAAAGGGTTTAGGGGGCTAGTGATGCTAGTCTCTTAATGTAAGCACAAACTTTCACCTAAGACCACATTGTTGTTAATATGTAACTCTGCAGTGCCAGAGAGGTCAGGCTATTCCAGACAATGCAACACTGTGATACCTCCTACAAACAAAATAGGAGCAGAACCATGTATTCTTTAATTAAATCCTGGATCAGGTCTTCCGCTGGGGTGGTTTGGCATAACTCCATATACTTCAAAGGAATTAGATTGATTTACAGTGGTTGACCACTTGGTCTTTTATTAATGTATATTTCTGTATATTGAAATTATGTGGCTTGCTTTTCATAACTATAAATAGTTTAACATTGTTCAGACAGAAGTTGTTCTAAACTCTGTGAGGTAGTAACTTGAAGACTGCCAAAAAACCCCAAAATCAAACCCAAACCTAAAGCAAAACCAGGAAAGTCAGATTAATTAGGAGAATGGCATATAGGTTTTGTTTGTTTCTCTCTTAAAATCACTGCAGTATAGATCTAGCCAAATATTTTTAAAAGAGTGGCTTCAGAGCAGGCTAGAGTAGCTTGTGCGGAGTGTTTGTGCTGCTGTACTTGGAGAGCTTTATATGCTATGTTGTAGCCAGAACATATGCTAGGCATCTATAAGACTTATCTCTTGTGCATTGTGGAATACCATATTATACCATATTGTAGTTGCTTGCATGTCTGCATACTTGCCAGCTTCAAAATTAAAGGTGTTGTACACAGCTCATTTGCAGCACCTGTGTGTAGGCATTCCCTCTGTTTATGTTTTTAAATTTTCTTATAATTTATATATTTATTTTCTCCTTTCCTCTCTCTTATTTGCAGCATCAGAGGGTCCTTGTGTCCTGGGTGGATATAAAGAGTTTATCTTTCTTTTGGCCCCTGGAGCAGATCAGGTGTAAAACATATCTTCAGGAGGCAAGGAGTCCCAAAGACATTAGTTATCCTTCCTCATCCAGACACACAATGATAGCTTAAACATCTGCCTAAGAGCATGTGGGACCCCAAGGAAAGATGCAGTATGCTTTCCCCTGCTCTTTGTGTCAGGTGTGGCAAAGGACTCTTCAGACATTTCTGTGCCACTGTGGTCCAGCATCTGCTTAATTTAGCTGGGACTACTCTGTTCCAAGCTCCCAGAAACTGAGGTCTTGTCTATGCACTGTGCTAAATACTTGTGGGTATTTTAATAGCGTCATAGTCATCTTGGTGTTTCCATGCACTGATTTTTGTGGTGTCACATTAGCAAATGTAATACTGCACTAAAGTATTTTCACCTTTTAATATAGGAGGTACATTTGATTTAAACATGCTTAGCAAAGCAATGCAAGATTGTATTTTGCTCTGGTTTAGGCCATGTTTAGGTAGAAAAGACAAATATTAATTCTCTGACTAAGCTGGTGAACAGAGCTGACTTGTTAGGCCACAGAAGGCTGCCAGAAATATTAATGACTCTTTGAGAGAGTAACCCAAAAGATAGACTTGCAAGCTGATGCCACGGTATCTATTATTGGCAGAAATACAATCCTTCGAATAATAAATGAGCTCTTAACATCTGCCAAGTTGCTTGTTTTCTCAGGGGCCCGGTGTTTGGGCTGCATACAATAACACAATGGCCTTCTGAGGAGCCTACATCAAAATTAATGGTTTCATCAGCTTGCAGGAACAACTAAATAATTGGGCACACCTGAGACTATCCTAAAGGGCTCCTTTATGCTTACAGAATGTTTTCTAACTAGTTCCAGTAAAGTGTGGACCATTGAAACCTGAGTGTTGCAGACTGGATCAGAGAACTTAGTTCGTTGTCCTGTTTGGAGTGCGTGAGAGCCTGAGTATAGGTATCAACAACAAAAATGGGTACCAGGAATAGATAAGGAATCAACTTCTAGAAGAAGCGATATAAGGCTTTACTAGTTATATATTGAATGCTTTATAGGGCATTAACCTGGCAACCTAGTAGCTGCACAGAAAGGTGTAAGGGCAGCCCAAGTTAAGTATTCCTGTTTTGGATGCAACCTGTGTTTGGAGCCTAAATATTAGGACCTGATGCTATGGAAGTAAATTGGTATTGCCTCAGCCTTCACTAGCATACTCTTTAGAAAGTTACCTTATTTTTTTCTGTATTCTGAAGCTCTCTGTTAGGTTGATTACATCCAGCAAATAACCCTTAATGGCTGATGGCAGCAATAAAAATGTTTTTATATGTTGTAGTTTAAGGTGTGTTCTCTTTTTCTTCCTAGAGACTCAGTAAATTTTCATCTCAATTTTTGGTGACATAAACAACAAGTTATGCTCTGAAAAATGTTTTAAATGTTTCTGCAAGAATGACTGAGCTCCTAAATTATTTGGCAGTGTCCAAAAATTTCTTTGCCTCCCCTAATAAGCTGTATGATAACAACCTCTTACTCTCTTTCCAGGCTTGTAGTAGTAGGTGTGAATCTTCCACCTGATTCAGAGCATACTGGAATTAACAGCGAGTCTGTGACTTGCAATTACCTTAGGCATTAGGACATAGCTTATGTACAGTCTGGTACACAATTTCTCATTGTATGAGGCCAAGATAAATATGTGTCTGTGACATAGATCTTAAGGAGTAAATACAGTGCTTAGTAAATTGCTTGCATAATGGAAAGATCCCCAAGCCATTCCAGGAGCCTGTTTCCTAGCTTGGTCCACAAACACTGCTGGCATAATGCAGCAGTAACATCTTTCTTGCTGTCTCTCCTCTTGTAGAAGTCTCTGGCCAAAATATTCCTTTGCGTTGAGCTTCAGATCATCATGCCCCCACTGCTGCTGCTGGCTTCTGTTTAGTCACTGTGCTGTGCAAAGGCTAATTCTGCCTTCCTCTATCCATGACCAGCATAGGCTTTCATGTCCTGTGAGTCTCTTAGAAAATGGAACCCTGGGAGGGCTACACTGCTCAACAAGGGCCTTTGAGAAAGGCGAGAAGCTGAAGTGAGTTGAATTCAGAATAGATATGCTTCTCTTTTAGCAGACAATGAGAACAGATTTTGTTCAACAGATTTACCTGTTGCTGTCTTTCACTAGAAAAAGGAGTCTGAGGGGAGACCTCATCACCCTCTACAACTACCCGAAAGGAGGTTGTAGCGAGGTGGGGGTCGGCCTCTTCTCCCAGGTAATGGGTGATAGGACAAGAGGAAATGACCTCAAGTTGCACCAGGGGAGGTTTAGATTGGACATTAGGAAAAATTTTTTCACCAAAAGCCTTGTCAAGCATTGGAACAGGGCTGCCCAGGGAAGTGGTCAAGTCCCCATCCCTGGAGGTGTTTAAAAGACAGGTAGACAAGGTGCTCAGGGACATGGTTTGGACTAGATGACCTCTAGGGGTCCCTTCCAACCCAAAACATTCTATGATTCTATGATTCTATGGTTTAGTGGTGGGATGGCAGGGTTAGATTAATGGTTGGACTTGATGATCTTAAAGGTCTTTTCCAACCTAAATGATTCTATGATTCTAAGTGATTGTACGTCAAGTAATTCCAGTTTTGCTTTTGTTTTGTTAGTTGTTTTCTCCCTAAGAGACCTATTTTAGCTTCAGAATTTATGTACTTGGTGCAGAATTTGCTGTGTGAGGTTCTTTGGGTTATGGGGGAAGTCAGATTTGATTGTTTTACTAATCATTTTTAGTTAGTTTGAAAAATCTAGTAGGATGAGCGCCTCCCTTGCTTCTTTTATTATATAAAAGGGAAAGATCTGGCAAGCAGTCCTGTTAGTAGTAAATGAATTTGTGTGAAAATCCATGCAAAGGCTTAAAGCACTGGTGCACAGACCATTTTCCATAAATTAAAGGAGAAGTGTTGGTTAAGTTAATAGAGTTTGATAAAGGTTCAACACATCACATCATTAGACTGCTTTACATAGTGACTGGGACATTGCCAGTTTAAACAAACTTTGTACATCTATTTGAAAGCATATCTCTGTGCATGCTGGCTACTTAATCCTTTAAGATTTATAGTGTTTTTCAGAAATTTAGCCAACTTGTTAATGCATATACTATGACTTTTGAAAGTTTGTTTGGGTTTGACGCCTTATTTTGATTTGCTAATTATGGAGAATTAAAAAAAAAATCTTCTTAATGATTTTGGAGTTTGGTTTTATCCCTTTTTTTAAACTATTTTGAAGGTATGTATAAATACAACAGGGAATCCTAGCTAGGCAGTATTGCATAACTTTCTGTTCAGTATACTGGCATTAACGTTGAGCCACCTAACTGATCTCAACGTACTGTCTGTTCAAAAGAGTACAGGGAATAATGCTGGGAATTAAGTAGCCTATGTTTTATTCTGAGAGCTGAAAATCTGCAGTTCTCCTCACTTGTGAGTCATTGCCCTCCAATGAGGATAGTATTCAGCAACCTTTATAAATCACTGATGGATTTGAATGTAAAGATGTGTACAGGAGCAAAAGTACTTAATACATAATAGCAGAGAGATCTGAAGATGGCATTCACTGTTAAAGAGAGAAGATGGTTTAATTGCCTGGGCTATGGTTATGAGCAATAAGTACTAAGAAAGCAAGAACAGCATTTGGGGGTGTTGCTTTGTGTCTCTGGGGCTGGGAAATCACCAAAGATGTCCATACAATTCCGACCTCTCAGTGGAAACCATATGTTGTGTCAAGCTACATTGTGGTATACTATGCTGTGGTAGTTATTCAACATGTATGTGAACCTGCAGCAGTAATTATGTATGCTCTGTAGAAGGTGAAGCTGGAATGGAATAAAATGCATGTTTTAAAAACAGGAACTTTCTGCAGACACACTGCCTTCCTTGCTGCTGGTGGTCCGGACAAGCTCTTTCCCAATGTGAAGATCAAGTAATTTCTAAGTCTTTTTGTCCTTGCAGGTCAAGCCAGTTACTCACAGTAGAATAACTGTGTCAGCACGGTTTCGAAAACCACTCCAGGAGCCCTACACTATTTTGTAAGCAGAATTTTCAGTTAATGACCTGCCATTTCTGGGGGTTGTGCTGTCTTAACTTCAGTTGAGTTTTGTTTAAAATGTTCCTCTGAATTATTTCACTTTGCTTTATTTCAGCCTGATTGCTAACGGAGACCTTATTGGCCCTGTAGTACGCCTCCTCATTCCCAGGAAAACACTGAATCACTGGGATCATATTCTCGAAATGGTTACAGGAAAAGTTACCCTCAGAAGTGGAGCTGTTCACAGGTATTAGGAAGCTGAATATTTGCAAGATATATTTGATATGCATAGATATGTTTTTAAAACTCCATAAGAAGATATAATGGATCATTTCTGCTTCTTGGGAAATTCCACTATAAGAAAATTAAAATACAACAGAAAGCCACAAAATGGAAATATGTTGACTCTAAGTAACCTTCAGGTTTCCTTTCAACTGCTATTTTAAAAAAGAAAAACCTCAGTTTGTTTCAACTGTTAGTTCTTGATTAAATATTTAGTAAGCAGGCATGTAATAATACAATAATAATGCAATATATTTGGTATTAATAATTAAGTTACATGTCAGAATAAAATAAATGAGCATGGTAAAGTCGGTGAAAATGTTAGGAATGCACAATAATGGAGGTGGTCCATGTTCCTTTTAATTTTGATAGTTCTTTAAATTCATTGGGGCAAACAATTTCAAGGAAAGTATTATAGATTCTTTGTTTTTGAAGACCTGTGATGTCATAGAATCATAGAATCATAGAATGTTTTGGGTCGGAAGGGACCCCTAGAGGTCATCTAGTCCAACCCCCCTGCAGGAGCAGGGACACCGCTAACTAGATCAGGTTGCTCAGAGCAATCTCTATGACGTGTTTTATACTCAGCCAGCTTAGCCTCCTAATTAGAGCCAAGGCCAAAGCTGTAGTTGAGGGTTTGCCAGTTCCAGTATTTCAGCTGGTCTGAGTAGTTGTGGTATCCCAGGAATAGGATGATGTGACCTTTTTTATAGATAAGTTTCAGTCCATTAAGGCATTTACAATGTAAAATATGCTCTCCAAAACAGGATTAGGTAGTTGTTGCAAGTTTTAGACAAACCAATTTATGCAGTTTTCATGAGAAATGTTGCAGTGTAAGCAGGCTGCCATGGTGTGTACTAGCAAATTACTGACATTCCAGTGTTGCCCCATGCAGAGCACATTACAGAAATCCGTTCCTCGGATGGGAAAGAGCCTTTTGTGGAAAATCATTCTTCACAGCTTAAGCAATGTCTGAGGTTAAGGTTGCAAAATCTTTCTAAAATCAGTGAAGATAAAATAGTCTTTCAGTTCTTCTGATTGCTTTCCCAGAGCTGATAGCAGATGATAAAAGACTAAGGTATTACTATCTGTTGACTATGAGCTCTCATCTAATTTTTCCTCTCAGCTTGTCATTTCTTTGCTCCTATTATCTGGCTACTTAGCACTTTTACTTGCAGTAAAGTAAACCTACACATGTTGCAGCTTTCTGGGTCTGATTCTCAGCTAGTGTAACTCGGAAGTGAGCAAAGTACTGGCAGTTTACAACATGCCAATTCTTTCTGCTCTCAGATTGTTTAGCAATTTAAAAACCTTTCACATTTTATTCTCATTACCTGGTGTCACTCCTTGGTGAAACAAAATGATGTACATGAAAGCATAAATCATTCTGTACACAGCTAGGATTGCCTTTGAGAAGTTCCTTTCAATGCTTAGTTTTAATCCTTAAAAAATAAGATAATATACAGGACATTTTAAATTATTTAATGTTTTCCTTTTTCTGGTTTTCTATTAACCCAGTTTTCATTTTCTTTTCCTTAAAATGCTAGGAATACATACTAAATACGTTAGTAAAGTAATCATTGTTCTTTAATAAGTTACATATTAATTGCTGGAGTTTACTGAAACTGTGTTAGCATTAGGGGAGGTCCTGTAAGACCACTGATGCTGGGAAGATATAATTTCTCATTAAAGAAGGATAAGTGGAATTACGAGAACCTGCATTATGTAAATGGCAGTTTCTCTTTCCTGTATTATTACAAGACATACAAAGTTGCCGAGCCTTATGCAGTTTCACATGTGGCTCTTAAAAAAAATTATTGATCATCCCCATCAGAATAGGGATGTAAGTAAGAAAAATGAGAGAGGAGATGATGAGAAAGTAGCTTTTCTGCTTGCTAGATTGTGCCTGGGGATGGGGTACAGCAACCTGATGGGCAGGTACCCTGTGCATGAGCAACTGGGAATTTGGGGATATTGGTCCCACAAGTTGTGTCTTTGCCGTCTCCCTTGTCAGCCTGTATGCTTGCTTTGTTTTGGCCGCCACTTTTTAGCTTGGCTTCAGGAGGCAAAATGGAAGTCCACTGACATCGCTCAGGACAAACCCTAGGTCATCCCCCGGTGACCAAAAGAAGTGACCACAAGGACATCTTTGTTGCATAATACTAGCCAGAGAGAACCCAAATGGTCTTTGAATGGTTGTGTCCAGGTGGGTTGGTAGAAGGCTTCAGAAGTAAATGTCAGAAAATTTGTGTGATGTTTCTTAAGTCAATAGTAATTTTATTTGTTTGAAGTTCCATTTTTTAAAAATGCGTTTTTAATTTCACTTTCATCTTCAGTGACATGTTTGACTCAGTTATTATGGTTATTATTTTCAGGGTGAAAGTACAACTGGAGACTGCCAGATATTTGTTCATAACATTTTGGGGAGTTCTAATAAACAAACAACTTTTGAGAATTAAATATACACTGATTTGCTGTTTTTTCTCCCAAGTTTCCCAAAGCAAAATGTAATCTAGCAAAATACAGCGAGATTAATTCAGAAATAGGCTTCTTGCTGATTTTTAGATTGCTTGTTTTATTCTCAGTGTTTGTGTGTAACTGATGTTGTCTATGTGATAGAGAAACATCTTTGAGTTGCTGGCATGCCGGTGAAACGTTTGTGCTAAAAAGTAAATATGAGTAGTACAGAGGGGCTGCTTCAACATTAGCATACTGCTTCACAAGGAAGCAGCAATGTGATCAAGATTTTAAAAAGCTGCAATTCCACCTTTGAGAAAGTTTGGTCTTTGCACTTAGAAAACCAAGGTACTTCTATATGACAGGAGGCACCTAGAAAATCAAGGTACTTCCATGAGGGGAATATAAGAAAGACATGAACACACACTGGAGCAAGTTCAGTAGAGGACCGCAAAGATGAAGGTCTTGAAGATACCTGTCATATGGGGAGGGCTGGGAGGGTTGGGACTGCAGCTTGGAGAATACAGGGCTCAGAGGGATCTCATGAATGTGTATAAATACCTGGTGGGAAGGAGTGAAGAAGTCGGAGCCAGGCTTTTCTCAGTGGTGCCTAATGACAAGACAAGAGGCAATAGGCACAAACTGAAATACAGGAAATTCCACTTGAACAGAAGAAAAAGTGAACATTTTTACTGTAAGGGTCATCAAACACTGGAACAGGTTGCCCAGAGAGGTTGTGGAGTCTCCATCGTTGTAGTTATCCAAAACACACCTGGACACAGCCCCGAGCAATGTACTGTATTTACTCTTGCTCTGCATGTTGCAGTTGGAGAAGGTGGTCTCCAGAGATTGTGTCTAACCTCAGCTATTCTGTGATTCCTGGCTCTGTAAGCTGCATCTTTTCTTTTTTTCTGTGTTTATTCAAGGTTGTACCACCATGCATATTAACTTACAAAGCATCTTTTTCTCTACTAAACTGAAAATTTTTGCACATTATAAGTCAGGGGTATTCTCAAGACAGGCTCTTGATATTCTTCCTAAAAGGTTCATTGTATAGGTGTATATATCATATTATATATCCTTGCATTGTATTGAAAATTATGAATAACACATATAGTAGCTCCTGCAGAATGCTTCTAGAAAGGCAGTTAAGATAGCCATTCGACATTCCTGCATTTAACACTTAAATGCAAAACTGTTAATGTCGACATTTTAATTAAATATAAATATTGTTGAGTTTTGGAATATGCTTCACAGGAATGAACTTATTTATTATTGAATGTTTCTTCCTTCCTCATTTCTTTGACCATTCTTAAACAAAATCACAAACTTGACAATGAAGTCATTGGGATAGCATAGAAATAATGTGTTGACTGCCACTGCTGCCCATCCCGTCCCCCCACCCCCAGTCCCTAATGCATTTCTCCCTCTCAGTAAATTGTACAAACAGAAATTACCATGATAAAAATCTACCTGGTGTAATAGACTTACCAATTATTGGTATCGTAGGTGCCTAAGATACATGGCTTCTTGTTATAATTTATTATTGTATTTCCTGCTACTTCCAGCCTTACCCCACCAGTACAGTCATGTTCCCACATTCTGATCCATACAATATAAGTGCAGTATCATTGACTTGTTCTGTGTTAGGTGGACAGGTCCTGGGTTTTCAGTCATGGGGCCATGAATGTTTGATTCTTCCCAGATTACTGCATAGTGCCCAGACCACAGATGGGAGGTGGAACTTGGTATGAGAGGGGTCAGGAACTCATGGAATAGATCCCTTCCAAGGTATCAGGGGAAAAGCATTAAAGACCTTCTAAGTACAAAGTAACTTATTTCATTTTAGAAATTATGAGAGTATTTTATCTGTCATAGTACTTCATACTTGATTAGTTTTATATGAACTGAGATTTAGGTCATTATTTTGCTCTGTCCTTATCTTTTGGGTTTTTTTTTATGTAGCAACTGATCGTTATTTGACATCCACAATTTTTTACTTGGTTTCATATCTGGAAATTCAACATGATTTAGTGAGTTTAGATTAACATAGCTTTCAACACTCTGAATACATCTAACTGGATGTTAAGGTTTATTATATTAAGCATTTTCATATTTTTCAGACTTTACACTTTAGATGGAAAACTTGTTCAGAATGGGTCAGACTTGGAGAATGGGCAAATTTATGTTGCAGTGGGTAGAGAAAAGTTTAAGAAGTTGCCATATGGTGATCTGCTGTTTAGCAAATCTGCAATAAGAAGGCCACAGGGGTAAGTTCTATAGGTGTGTGATATACTTCTCATGTGCTTGTGAGTGTAAATTTGTTTAAAAAGTACCACCATTAAAGTACAAAATCATCATTCCAAGAACAAGGAATGGATGGGTGGGTTAGTAGGGATACAAAACTTTATTGACAACTTCTGAGAAAGTTGAGATAATAAAAAGAAAAGAGAAAGTGGAAATTCAGAAGACTATTTCACTTCATAAAGATGCTGTTGATCACGTATCACAAAATTCATGTCAGAGAAAGGATTATTTTTACTTGGCTTAATTTATTTTTTTCCTGGATATGAATGTGTACAGCTGAATGAGACTAGGTACAGCTACAGCACTCTAGATCTACTCTTGTTTGGTAATGTTTTGTGGAATATGTACTCCTTAAGAATGCTTTATGTTTGGGTCTATTTTTTGTAGGTTAGAATTATCACATAATAGAGTCCTAAGCCGGGTCTCTGTAAGGAGAAACTGGGGCTTTTAGTGTCTTTGGAAAACATGAACGTTGGGAGCAATTTCATTGCAATATATGAAAAGAAATGGAAATTTGTCCTACAAATTGGTGTAATTTAAAGAATTTGTCCCATATTCTGCATATAAACTGGAGTGTAATTTAATTTTTTTAATGAGCAACTAAGTATAATGTAAATAACTTGAAAGTATTTTGGGAAACAGCATTTGCAACAAAGTAATTTAAGGACAGTGAAAAGCTATGTTGATCAATTGATGTAAACAGAGTTTTATTGAAATTGCTGGAACTTTTAATTGTAATAATTGTTAGGGTCTTTTGCATAGTAATTTACTGAATACTACTCTGCAAATTTTTGGTATATAAAGTATGCATTGTGGTGAAATGTAATGCATTTGTTTGAATAAGTTAATGATTATGTGTTTAGATATAGTCTAGTGAACAGAAATTAGTGATTCTTAGTAAACTGTGCAATAAATAAAACAATGATGAACTCTGTTGCCATAGCTGACTTGGTGTTATTTGACTTGGTTATAGATACATAGCATCTATGATAGTGACAGTTTGCACAATTCTAAAATATTGTTTATTTCTGCAGTTCCAAAGCCTCTGTACTACCTCCGATTGCAGGATCTCGAAAGTCTAAAGGCAGTGTAAGTATCAAGTGCAGTTACAAAGTTTGTTTCCAATTTTGCTTAATTCCGGCAGATGGAAAGTCCCTGTCCTTTGGGTTTTAATTAAATCTGAAGAGAAAAAATCTGCAGCCACCTGGTGGTATGCTTATTAAAGCTTGATGGATCCGTAGCTATTTGCAGCATCAATTAGACAAAAGAACTCTGAGAAAATATTATTGCAATAATGGCTGCTTTATTTTTTATAAAACCTTCTATAGCAAAGATCAACTGCTGTCTTAAGGTCTTTCCCATAAACCTTGTCAGCTATCTTTGTTTAATTGTTAAATTATTTATTCAAATTATACACCTAAAGGAAAAACACAGAACCTTTTACAAAATGTCTTGCAGAAAATGGTGTTTCTACATGCTGAGTCTGAATAAGGCCCCAGATCAGTTTCAGATCTGATGTGTTTTGCTCTAGCTAACCATTAAATACAGAGCTTGAGCCTCCACTGCTTTGTATCCTGTATAGCTGTCTATATGTGTACAAAATGAGTCCACAGTGGATTTAAAACAGTGCCAAGTCAGAATATAAGTATCTGTTTGCACCGATTCTGTACAAGTGCAGTTTACTATACAAGACAGCGGAGAGTCAGACTCTCAGTCTGTCATTATAGTTGTGGTAGCTGGTCATGTCTATTCACTGCTTACAAAACGAAGCCACTAAATGAAATAAGCAATAAAATATAGACGTCTCTGTTCCATTCTGTTGAAATTCAGTGGAAGATAAAACCTCAGTAAAGAACATACTTTCAAGTGGTGTTTGTTTTTAAAATGTGAGCTTTGGAATTCTAGCATTTGTAAATATAACTCTTTAATAGTTTTAACTTCTTGTCTTTTCTACTATTACTTAACAGCCTGTACAGAAAATTATTTGATATTTACTTTTATTCCATTGGGATTGTAACATACGCTGGTAACAAGTATCGAAACTTAAAGAGGCAGGAATATGTACTACTGCTCTTAAATATCTAATGAAACACTTGAACTGGTATAAATCATGCAATTGTTTGCTTCAATTTGATACTTACACTTTTTTACTATTATTGCTTAGGAGTAACAGTCTCAAGTTTGAAGGGGAAGAGGCTGAACTATTGCAGTGCCTTCATTTCTCTTTATAGAGAAAGGATAAGTGGTAGATTTGATTGTATTGGTAGATAAATGGTAGATTAGATGGTAAAAACTAGATAGTATTTAAGTATGATATTTTAAACAGAACTGTTTTCTATCAATAATGTGAAAATTAGAAAAATCACATAGAAATACAATAATGTATGCAGGATTTTTTAAAGAGATTCAGGATTTTGCTCAGGACTTATTTTTCTGAAATATTTTGATTTTATATAGTATTACCTTTTAACTTTAACAGTGAGGTGAAATGAATTGTCCATGACCATTGCAGATTGAAAGGCCTTTCTGGTGGGCAAGTTCTAAAATGGCATGAATTGTTCATGCAGCTACACTAAGTGAAACAATTAAGTAGAATGTATTTGTCTTCTGTGATTCAGCTAAGTCTGTGAGAAGATGAACAGTTCCAGATACTGATAAAGTTTTCTGCCCTATTTTGTTTTGTTGTAATGTGGAGTGTTTTGACAGAACTGGATTAGGAAGGAACTACATGTACTGTTAGACTGGCAAAAGTAAGAGGTTGACAGCCTCTAATGAGGGATAACGATGAGGATGTTCATTTGGTAAAGTCTTTATGCAGCCTAGAACGATACAAACAGGACCCTAAAGGGCTGCTATGTACAGCTCAGGTTTTTACAATGTTGGCTGTGAACGCATCCAGACTGAAGAAAAATCTGTATAAATAATAAAATGTCTGGCCAGTACACCCAGGATCATACATACATCAAAGCTGTAAAAATAAGGGCTGGGTTCCTGGTTCTGTTTCTAGATACGCCACAGAGCCAGCAGAGGAACTGGCTGATGTCCTTGAGGGTGACTCAGAGGTGATGTGTTGGTAGACTCCTTTCTTAGTGTCCATTTGGCAGTGCATGTTACTGCCATATGAAGACTGTCATCCTTTTCCAGCTGCTTTTGACACTTAGAGTCTAACCATGTCTCATTTACAGAGGCAGTGAATTATTCACAAGTTATATGTTACATCTTGTGACTTCCAACACATAGGCATAGATGAGATATAGTTGTATATCATATGCATGCATGTATAGATTCACCTAGCCATTCTTTTAATGAAATGAAGCATTATTTCATTATAAAATGTCTTATTTTCCTCTGGAAATTGTTGAGGAGCATTTAATAAGTTGGATCATATAGTAAGTGGATGAGATATTTTTCTGGGTAGTTTAAGATTTTGCTTAACTGTGCTGATTGTAAATTAATATGCTTCTTTAACACCTGATACTGATCCTTAGTATTAAAAGGTTGAAATAATATTGAAATTAAAAAAATAAACTTGGTCATTTTCAC
Organism: Egretta garzetta; assembly: GCF_000687185.1. Lineage (NCBI taxonomy): Eukaryota > Metazoa > Chordata > Aves > Pelecaniformes > Ardeidae > Egretta > Egretta garzetta. Next base: position 2,565,326 of record NW_009259588.1, read on the forward strand.
CAGTGATAATTATGTATGCTTATTTTCAGGGAAATGATCGGCAATCTAAATCTACTGTTGGATCCAGTGACCTGGGAGAAAACAGTTCCTCACCTCAACCTCCCAAAGGGAAGGACAAAAAAAGCCGGCATCCAGAGGACTCTGTGTCCAGACGACACTTTTCTAACAACTCTACAAAAGTAAAACAGACAGTAGGAGTAACAGCTTCCACAGGAGTCCTTCAAGATAATGGTCAGTACTGAGATAAACACTATTGTAGCATAGTGGCTTTCGATCTTCACTTAAAACAGTGAAACAGTGGAATAATATGCTTGTATAGTTCTTGACTTGTCCATTTACTCTGGCTAACTGAATTTACTAAAGTTCTTCTGCTTAGGAAATGCACCTATACATAACTGCTACGTTCCTGGAGACTCTATATGATATTTAGTATACCTTGCAGGTTAAGCTAATATGGTCCTAACTTTATGCTTTTGATAAAATCATAATAGCAAACATATTTTGACCATTTTCCCACTGTTCTGCCCTGCAAAAAAGTGAAGACAATGAGCTGGTCTGCTCAAAGGACACCTCTCTCTCCCTGAGGATCTGGTTAGCTGCCTGGTTCTGTATAACAAAATGACTAGACCCTGGGGGAATAACACAAACATGAACTCCAGTTAGCCAGTAGCTGCTGAGACTAATCATACAGTAGAGCTGCTGGAGGCACTTTCAGAATTTCTCCCCCACTGTGCTGTGGCAGCAATTCAGACATTTAGTCATAAACATCCCCTTTGAGAAACTGCTTTTCTTATCTTATGGTGTGATATTCTCCCCCTCCCCCCTGCTTTTTTTAATGGCTAGAAGACTGTCCCTTTGCTACAGATACTGCTGACATGCTGGGATGGCAATTTTTCCTCATTAGTAATAGTTCCAGAAGTCATTAATACAGGCCAATTAATATCCATCAGGAGAAAGAAATTACACTTTTCATAGCATTTGGCGTTTCTTCTCACTGCTGTTTGTGTTAATAATTAAGTGTGCAATAAAAAATTGTGGTCTAAAACTTCAGTATACGTCATCCAACGGCACAGTTTTGTACATCTGTTTGTCTAGAATAATGAGTTGTAAATGTACTTTGAGTCAGGAGCAGGTTTGTGAATTTTGGTTTTAAAAGATCAATGAAATACAATCTTTTGTAACATAATTGTCTTTTCAAGAGTAAGCTTGTTGAATTTCAGGTTCATTTTAGTCTTGATTCAAATACCATTCTATGCTTCTGCTGGTAAGTGGACATAATTTAGGCAACTTTTTTTTGGACAAGTTTTTTTTCTTACTGTAGAAGGGCGATTATATTACAATGACAATGACTGGAAACATGTGTCCTATATAACTCATGAAATTACTGTACATATTCTTCTTGAAATCATCATGGTGTATCCCTACTTTTTACAGATTGAGTGGTGCATACTAAAAACTTATGAGGGAGAGACTACCAGAGCTGACCTCTCAGTGGGGGCTTTACATGCTTGGTTTACCATTTTTAAAGGCTCAGAATCATTATGAAAGACACAAAGAATCCAGGGAAAGGCTTTTTCATTTAGGCAGTTGTCTACCCTGGATACCTTAAATTGTTGATGTGTTTTGCTTTTTTTTTTTTTTTTTTTTTTTTTTTTTTTTTTTTTTTTTTTTTTGAAACAGATCCATTGACTTCTGTTGGGAAATGCCAGTACAGAATTCTTTATACAGAGCTCAAAATCCACATGTTCTGATCTAGTCTCCTCTTCAGAGTTCTGAACTGCTCTGAATCTCTTACTTACGGCAGATGTCAGTCAGACCTTCTACATTAAGAACAGCCAAGCCACATAACTTTTTCTGATAGTATAGAGGCATTATGGTGATTTTCTATATGCTATTTTTTCTGGCCTGAGGATTTTTGTAAATAAAGTTTCTATAGACGTTTCCTGGAAGCAAATGGACCCCTCTTGCTGAGGTGAGAGAAATTTGTTCTTTGCATTTGTCAGCCTTGCATTAAGTTATCGGAGGTTTCTGATGGCTCTTTCATTTCCCAGTGGAGGGAAGAGTACTAGAAGCAGCAATAGTTTCTCCATCCTTTCAGCAGGCAGTGACTGAGAGACAAACCATACTTTGGTAGATAGCAGACAAATATGGGGAGATATTTACATCTCTGTATTTAGCGCTATTGCTGCTCCAACCGCTGACAGAAACTGTTGGAAATCCACTAACTTTATCGAAGAAGTGACTGCTTCCTTCTCACTTCAGCTTTTCCCTGCTTTGTGAGTCTTGCTAGGAGAAGCTATTCAAGGCAGCCAATTCTCTGGTTTGAGCTAAAGTGTATGTTGGGAGAAGCTCTCTGTTCTTTCTGTGCTCCTCTATTTATCCTCCATGTATGAAGACCTGCTCACAAAAGTGGGACCATGTGGTTTGAGATGTGTGCTGTTCTGCAAGTCTAAATAGACCTAGCTGGTTGTGCAAGCAGTTGCTGAAGGAAACGAAGTCTCTATGTTGAATGCAGATGACAGTATGGGATGAGAAATCCACAGCGGTGTAATGGGTTTCTGTTGGGATGCAAACCCTGCTCTCAATGGATCTCTGTTGATGAGGAGATGTATACTAAGCCAGTGAGAACTGTTTTCTTTTGCCAAGCACAAAAAGCAAAGCATCTTATGCTCCTGTAAGTCTTTAGGCCAACCACAGTGACAACTGCAGACTTGTGAACATCTACAGAATTACCTTTCCCCAGTTAAATTCCCTGATATTCGTTCAGCCAGATCAAGTGGAAAATATTTCAGGAAGCAGTTGCCTTAAGCTTCTCATCACAAGGCTACTATTCAAAGGAATTTTCAGCCCTGCTCGTGTTTTAGCAAGAGGTGCATCTTTATTATTACATTATTCTGTTTCTGCTTAAAAGCATTTCTTTGCCAAGTGATTCAAACTAAATTTAATGATGTTGTTATTTATTTATTTATTTTCTCATTCCCTTTCTGGTTCCATTTTTCTTTCTGGTATTTTGCAGTAAGTATGACAAATTCTTTTCTGTTATCAAGAGGAAAAGTAGGATGTCCCATTTCTCGCATTTGCTTCACAAGCCATCAATAATACTAGCTAATATCCTATATTCACCATTTCACATGAGAAACCATGTGCAGTTGTTCTGAGTCTGTTCACTCTTGGTGGAACACTTTTTTGCTATGGCATTTTGTTTAAATAAGTGGTTTATCATTGAGGGGAAAACATGTGAAGGGTGCATGGAGCGCTGGAGAGAGATTCCACTTGTCCCTTTTCTTTCCCTTTAGTCATTTTGGCTGAAAACTTCTAAGGGAGTGCTCCAGGTCCTTGAAAATCCATGGAGGGTTTTTTTGTTTGTTTGGTATTTTTCCCTCTCCAGAAGAGGTACAGCTGTGCTTGCTGCAATAGTTTTTGTCATAGTAGCCAAGCAATAAATCTGAACCACATTCTGAAATAGGTGTGTCTCATCATAAGACCGAGTAATTCAGCCTCTGTACCCAGTTTCTTTTCTGAATTGTCTGAGGTCTAACAGACTGGTAGAGGTACCTGACCTTTTGACAAGAGCTGATGCTGTTGGCAAAACATCTGACATTTCTTTTGACCCACTGAAGCAAGTGGCATGTGTCACCATTTAAAGAGAAACATAAATGTCCTTCTGGAAGTGGATGGCATTTCAGGTGCAGTGTTGGAGAAGAGGCCGAGCCAGGACTAAGGAAGAGTGCTGATAGCTGCTTCTGCTTCTACTACAGGAAGCAGGCAAGGCATTCATATCAAGTGATAGGTTTTTTCATAATTGCCCTGTAAACCCAGCCAAACTGAAGACTCTATACTGAGTGCAGTTTCTTTCTGGTTTGTTCTGAAGCATGGTGAATTGGGTAACTTACCCATATAGTGGCAAAATCTGAAAATTCACCATGTTTCATCCAGTGGTAACTGTATACAAGAACTTTTTAATGTGCTGTTGTTGTGAATATAGCACAAAAATATAGGAAACTATTTCATAGTGAAATCATTCATGAGCCAGAAAAAAAAATTATGTATTTCATCATTAACATCAAGCACTAAAATGCATCTATAAGATTGTTAGTGGTACCTAACACCACTCAATTACTTTGAAATTGAGTGCTGCAATGTACTTAGTATACACATTTCCCTAGGATACAATAATGCCTTTCAGAGAGATAGGAAATGTCTAGATTTATAGCTACAATTGTTTAAATTTACCCTTATACATGAGAATCTCTGGAGACAGCATTTCTTTCCTAATTTTTTTTTTCAGAATTATTAGTGTGATGGTACTTTTACAGCTTGAACTATTCTTGAACAATATACTAATAGTAGGTTGTGTGTTACTCAGATAATAACTTTTCTAGGTTTTATGCATGGAGACAGGTATTTTATTTTATTTTTTTCTATCAAATCCAAGGAATGTAAGAGGAGTTAACTCATCATGCCATGTCTGGTCTATCACTTTATGCTCCTTTTCATTGTTCTTTCCCATGCAAATGAACAGCAGGCGTCTCCCTGGAGAGTTAAAGCACTAGGAAATAAACACCTCCACATGGGATGTGAAGGATTCTTAAATTGCTCTCGCACTTTTTTGCCTGTGTTTGTCTGCCTATGAGAGACTATGGTACTTGCAGGCAGAATTTGGGGAAAGAGAACAAGTCTTGAGAAATCAGAGCAAAGGCCTTTTCGTTCAGGTCTGACCCCGTGTGGGAGCTCCACCGTAGTCAGAACATACATAGCTTGTAGTGAAGTAGTTCAAAGAAAACGTACTATCCTGACCCCAAAGGGTCATCTATGCAGTTGTTGTCTCCCAAGTGTTTTTTCCGGTTGCACCTCAAGATGGAGTGACCTGAAGCACAGGCCAGGCAGGCTGTATGAGCTGGGAGCTGTTAGTGTGGAGTGCTGCAGCTTCAGTATCCTCCTGCCCAGCCAACCCTCTGTGTCAAAAAGACTGCCCTTGACATAAACCCAGTTGGACCATAAAAATATAAGGTTGCAGAGGTCAACGTTACCCCATATTTCTGTCCTTTATTATTTGAAGGGACTGAACTGCTGTGTGATTTGTGATGATGTTAAACTTACTGCCAAGGCATATTCTTTTGTGACTTGATAGCCTGTTTTGCTGTCAAGTTTGTTTCTTTATTTCTCATTAACTGAATATTTTTCACCTGTGGGACTATCTATTGAGTTAAATATAGCACAGGAGCTTGATTAAGTATTTCCACCCAATTACCTATCTGCGGGTGGGAAGTGGAAGTTCTTATCTGGTTGATGTACATTTTAGAATAGAGGTAGGTGGCAGAGTAGTCCCCTTGAAAAGCTTTCCCCTGGAGAGCCTCATCAGTCAAATCAGCTTTATGAGCCCACTGACTACAACTCTGTCAGTGGGGGATCTGAGTAACAAGTAGATACATTGAAGTAAGCAAAGCCTGAAATATTCTGCCCTCATCAGCATTGGCATTGTTTTTACGGCGCATCATAGGAGAGTCACCTGCTCAGTTCTGACCTGTGCAGCCCTTTCTCTATCAGAAAAAAAGCTCACAGTGGGGAAGTTGCACTACCATGTTTCCTTGCTAACCAAAGAAATGAACCAGTTTGCCTCTTTCAAGCAGACCAGATTGTGGCTGACTTCTCTGCCTGTTTCTTTTGACATACGAAGGTGACCTTTAGCATACCAATGAAGCAGGAAAGAAAAGAATGTTAGAAATATGCAAACACTGAAAATATTTTCATACCCGGATGACCTAACTTGTCTCTACCCTACAGCTTGTTGTTCATGGCTCAGTAGGCTGCTTGGGTTTAACCTGCCTGCCCTCTCTTGTTCCCATGGAGTACATCTGAATGTACTTAACCTCCTTGAAATAAGAACATAAAGTGTGAGAATCATTTGCAGTGTTCTTTGGAAAACGTGTTCTAGTACCTCATCTGAGGTACCAGATTCACCAGGCTGGTGCTATTTCCAACTTTCTGCATGTCAAGCAACAGTGTTGTCATTGTTCTTGTCTAAGTGTTTCCAAACATAGCTGCTACTGAAGTTGGATTTCAGCCCACTGTTATAAACTTCATTTCTGCACTTTGCAGAAATCAGTATCCTGCGTGGGCAGGTCTTCAAGCAAAACTGTAAGCTAAGCCCACTTCTTGTACCTGTGTCCTGCAGTGGTCATGGTCCTGCTGCAGGAAAAGCTTTCTCACCCAAGCCAGATGTGTCTTTGACAACCTTCGATCTGATTAACCCCATGGAGAGCTCCTAGTAGAGAAGATGGTCTGCAGGAGAAGTTCCCAACTCCATTTCTACTTGTCTTTTTTTATCCCTAAGGGACATCTTGTAGGGAGTCACTGCTGTCCACTGTGCTTTCCATACTATTGAGGTGGTGCATCTGGGAGAGGCTTACTTCTTGCTAATGACTTAACCAGTTGACCTTCAGCAGCTTTCTAGTTTATACTGTAGGGTGCTGTGACAATTTCATACCTGTGATATTGCCAATTACTCATCTGTGAAGCTGAAGTTGTTAATAGTGTATGTACACATTTTTTTTAATCTGTCTTTTTTGAAGAAAATTCATAGTGAATAATCTCTTCTGGAGCCTTACAGATTCTCTTGTCATTGTAGGTTTCATTAAGACCGAGGGGGTAATAGGTAGAGAGCATCTAACTTCTTTCTCAGGAAATAAACCTATTTCTGGGGAAATAATTTTTTTTTTCTCATGGCTAGAATTATTTGAATGTATCAATATGGCAAAGATAAATAATAATAACGTGCTGAATAAAAGGGTGCTCAGTGGGGTTGCAAGATTTACTGATGAAGAATTCATTGTATATTGATTGTTTCTAAAAAAGTTGAAGTTTCTATGCAGAAAGCCAAGTAATCTTCTAGATGATGCAATATCAGGTTAATCGTGGTAAAGCGAAAGCAATGCAGAATGGTAGCTAAACGGTGAACTGAAATGCTTTACAGGGTGCTACTTTAGTGATAAAAGTTTAGAAAAACCTTGATGAAGCCAGTTGTGTGAAAATATCTTCTGACACTACAGTAGAGGTCATTTAAAAGTCAGTAAGATATTGTGATATGTAGAGATAAAAAATCATGAATATCACATGGTATATAAAATCAATGGTTTGAGCTCATCTGTGATTTTTCGAAATCTCATCTCAGAAAGGAGCATTGTAGATTTAGGAAAACCTTAGGGAAAGGAAAAAAATGGTTAGGAATCTGAAAAAATACACATGAAACAAAAGAGCCTGGGATTTTTTATTGCATCAAAAAGGAAGTCTCTTTGTCTAAAAAATCTATGTTGGGTAAGAGTAGTAGTACCCAGCATTATGATAGATATTCCTAACAAACTGTGGATGTGATGTAAAAATTCACATACCAAGTTCTAAACCAGTTGCTAATTAGAAGGAGTATTTCAAATCATAGCATAGATTACCCATCATCTGGCTACTGTTGGGTTTTTGTTTTCATTTTGTTCCTTTTTTTTTTTCTTTTTTTTTTTTTCTTTTTTTTTCCCCCCCTAAAGCATCCTGTGCTGGCATTGTCAGATGTAGGGTATTGGTGTGGATGAACCACAGATCTGATCTGGTACAACAGTTTCTACAGCACTGCATTCTGTTTCTCAGAAAACTAGACCTTTCTTTTAAATAGTTGTCAGTGGAGGCTTAAAACTGGTGAGAAACACGTAGTGGTCAGAACATTCATTTTTATTTTTGCACGAACAGTGTGGCAGTTTGCACATGGCACAGACGGGAATGAATTGACTTTTCTTCCTTTCCCCTCCATCCTTCTAGCTGTCTGAAATGAGGCTTTTAGTGTACAGTAACTTTCTCTTTCCATACGAATGTGGCAGTAGTCTGTTTTCCCACAGGTTGCTTTAATGTCCTTTCAGATCTCTGATGTTGTTTTATCCTAACAATACTTTTTCTTTTTTTTTCCCCCCCTAAAGCATCCTGTGCTGGCATTGTCAGATGTAGGGTATTGGTGTGGATGAACCACAGATCTGATCTGGTACAACAGTTTCTACAGCACTGCATTCTGTTTCTCAGAAAACTAGACCTTTCTTTTAAATAGTTGTCAGTGGAGGCTTAAAACTGGTGAGAAACACGTAGTGGTCAGAACATTCATTTTTATTTTTGCACGAACAGTGTGGCAGTTTGCACATGGCACAGACGGGAATGAATTGACTTTTCTTCCTTTCCCCTCCATCCTTCTAGCTGTCTGAAATGAGGCTTTTAGTGTACAGTAACTTTCTCTTTCCATACGAATGTGGCAGTAGTCTGTTTTCCCACAGGTTGCTTTAATGTCCTTTCAGATCTCTGATGTTGTTTTATCCTAACAATACCTGGTAAGTGTTCTTAGGAAGGGTAAAATCATCGGAAATTAATTTAAGGAATCCTGGCAATAAATTAGAACAACTGACATTAAGTGTACCATGCATTTAGTAATGAAGAGTACTGGTAAATCAATAGGCTTTTAAGGCAGAGTAGAGATGTGAAGTAGAAAATACTCTTTTTTTTTTTTTTTTTTTTTTCTTATCCTCTTGATTTGTTTCAGGTCAATTATTCAAACAGTGTTAGTCTCTATAATTTTTGCTGCCAGAGTCTAAATATTCTGCTGTCTGAATATATTAATGAATATAAGTTTTATAAATTTTGGTTAATCTGGGCACAGATGTGAATATATTTACTTCTATCATAAGACACATAGCCCTCTAAATTTCCAAACAAGTTGAGTCAATTTCTTCTGCAAGTGTATCTAAAGAGGTGGAAGATGCTGTGATGTGAGTCAGTGCATCAAGATCTCCATTCCTCTGTTTGTGTCACTTTATTTTGCTTGTGTTTTGAATTAATCTCCGAGTCCCACAGCGTGGCTTTCTTCTGTTAACTCAGGGCTCAGATAAAGGTTTTGTAATCATCATCAAGTCTGAATTTTGAGATCTCAGTGGTGAAGGTTGCTCCATATGAAAGGTTCTTGCAAGAAGAGGGGTAGGATTCTGCAGGAGATGACATGGAGTCTGAAGTCAAGATGAACCACTATCAAAATAACCAAATTTCAGATTGTGCTAAAGCGTGCATTTATTTTTTTTCACCAAGTTGCACTAACATGCATGCTTAATTTTTTTAAGCATATAGTCTAGATTTCATTTCTCTTACTGAGACTCTGGCACCTGCTTGCTTAAAAGTAAAAGAGTGTGTTCATGAAGAGACCCAATCTGTCAGTCACCTACTCACTTAACTGTGTCTTTGTTAGACTCAGTCATGTGCTTAAATTTAAGCATGGACATGTGAATTTGGAAGCTCAAGGCTTTACACATATTTACTCTTTGAAGAAGGAGCTATTATCCTAAACCTAAAATACATAAATCACCACACAAACCACTGGGAAAACATAGGAATTTGTTCAGTGCTATTATTTAATATTTAATGGTGGTTTTCACACACATGATGTTCTCAGTGTCATCATTAAACAATGTGGATAAAACAGCTCATATTTCATTTGGCACAATTTATAGTCTCTGTTGCAGGAATAGAGCTAAAAGCTAATGATAAAACCTCAAAGAGGTATATCATTCCTAACTATATGAATTACTAGTGGCTGATGTATCTGTCTTTCACAGAGACATATTCTGAAAGAAAAAATTATTCGGTGTATATATGATCACATGAGTAGATCTGCATTATTATATTAAGTGAAAGAATCTATTAATGTAAGTGATATTGATAAAACAGATATTAAAAATAATATTTAACCCAAGCTTTATAAAGGCCCCCAATCTCTACAGTGGTCAAGTGTAAACATGTGCCCAATGCACCTTTGTGTTTTACTCTCTTCTTCATTTACCAAGTAACAATGTTGTTAAGGATGCTTCTGTCCATCATAAACTGCACATTTTAAAAGATAAAATGTATGCACAGCTCAGATGAAAACAGCTGCAGAAATATATGAATATCATGTCCTTTTAATAAGGTGGTGTGAGTGTTCCATTGTTCAGTAGGGTGCTTATTGCATTTATTTTTTCTTTTGATGGAAATACTTTTAAAGGACTTATGGTTAAAGCACTGGCATTTAAATAGTTCCTAGCTAACTTCTGAAGACTCTCAAGCTGAATCAGACTTAATGAAGAGGCTCAGATTAGTCCAGAGCCAGGATCCTGCTTTTTGTGGAAAGAGGAAAAACATACAATGTGCATTAGTACTTAGCAGTATTTGTAGCATACTTTACAATTAAACTGAGGAATGCAGCCAAGCTGCTATAGGTCAATTTACTCCTTAATGGCACTGTCAGTATTTTCTGAGTGCAGCAAAATTGTCAGGTGACCCCAAGTTTGTGACAGATGCATTTCATGCCTGCAGTTTACTCCTATTCCTGATACTGTTGTGAAAGAAGGCTTTATATGTCTGTGAAACTTGGTGTTTGTTTTAATTTGTCCTGTGGCATCCATGATAGATGTGTTGTGCTTACCCTAACAACTCTTCTATCGCTTATCAGTCTGACCTCCCTGCACACTCTCTACCTGCTTTGCTTTGCTTCCTTCCTCTTCCCTTCCTATCCCTCCGCACCTTTGTCTGTTCTTCCCTCTGCTCTTCACACTACTTTCTTTTCTAGTTATTCTCTGATGGTCTTCCTTGGGTCCACATAGAACTTTATTAATTTTATCTGACTTTGTCTGTTTTCTTTCCATGTCATTTGTTGATCTTTCTTCAAGTAATCCTTTCTGTCTGGCACTGATTCACCAGGATCTGGAAGTTTGGGTTCAACCCCCATTTCTGTCTTAGCCTTCCTGTTTGACTTTGGGCAATAGCTTGGATACACTCTGCAGCCAGCAAGGCACCTACATGGAGAGAAATGTGTGTAACAGGAGGCAGTTCAGCCCTCCTAAGCTGTTCCCATCACCTCTCTGAAACTTCCTCCATGTGGCTAAAGGGTATGTCAGAGAGCAGCTGTGGGAATGCTTGGTTTGCCAAGGCTCTTGTGGAGTTGTTGCATAAGGTCAGAGGTGGTGAATGGGAAGACAAAAGCTCTCCTCGTTTCCCTCTCCACCTGGTTATCACAAGCCTTTTCCTTTAATCAGCTTGGGAGCAGAGAGGATGTGCTATTCTCATCTGACTGTTTTTCTCCTCCTTTTGTACTCAGCCATGTGTAGCTTTGGAGCAGGTGGTGATGTGTGCTGTGGTTTTGAAGAGTAAACTTGTCGAGAGGCTGCATCAGCTGTATAACAGGCACCTCTAAAGTAACTTCAGAGCTTGAAAATTTTTCTTTAGCCTTTATTCCAGTCATAATTCAATGCTTGGTAGCCTTCTTTTGGAGTGATTTATAGCTCTAAGTCATTATGTGAGTGTGAAATGTAACTTTTTTCTGACTAATATAAAGTTATTATTTTGAACATATCCATTAAATATATGTCCTGATGCTCTTTAAAAAGTTTTTGTATGTAGTTTTGGTGGTTAATTTATGGCCTATGACTTTTAAAGCAAAAATATTTTTCTGTGCAATTGCAGTATACTTTGTATTAAAATAATGGAAGTGTGACAAGAACTCAACAGAGCAAAAAATATTGGTTTTTGCATTTTAAGTATTCATTACAAGTTAACACGAATGCTGTGCTACAACTGTGGAACAAGAATCTTTAATTCAGTTAAAAGAAAAGAAAACCAACAGGCAAACCAGCCCTGGACAAATTTTGTTTAAAAACTAAAGAGCTGTTGTTTAATTTTAACAAAAAGTCTTTGTTGAAGTTAATGTTTAAAATAGTAAACCTCTGGGTTTCAGAATACAAATAAGTGACCATGGCTTACACTGGCACTCAGACATGCTTTGTGCATATTTGTACTTATCCTGTGCTTAATGCTTTATTTACGTGCATGGTGAGGTCCCATTGCGCTCCCCTTTGGGTGTGAAAGGAGCTTATACTGTTGGGACAGTACGTTGGGATCCAGAGGGCAGATGAAGGGCACATGCCCTTTTCTAAGGGTACTGGTTTTCTTCACTTATTGTTTTCAGTACTTCTTTGTATACCAAAGACCTGCGTTAACATCCCGTCCAACTTGAAAGGGCAGAATATAGGCTGTTGCTTTGTGTATTAGTGCAAGTGCCTACCCTTCTCCTAATGTGTATACATTTAGTGCTCTGAAATGTCTCTCCATCAATACAATCATACAATCACTTTGGTTGGAAAAGACCTTTGAGATCATAGAGTCCAACCTTTAACCTAACCCTGACATCCCACCACTAAACCATGTCCCTAAGCACCTCATCTACCTTTCTTTTAAATACCTCCAGTGATGAGGACTCTACTGCCTCCCTGGGCAGCCCATTCCAGAGCCTGACAACCCTTT
>NW_009259588.1:2577970-2586702 GCF_000687185.1 Egretta garzetta
GGGCCTCCCCCCCAGCCGCTCTCCCCGGAGCCTGTAGCGCTGCATGGGGTTGTTGTGACCAATAGGATCTTTCCCTCACTCTGTCCTGGTTTGTCACCTCGTCTCTGGGTGAGGTAGGCTCCTGCATCAGTTGTGTGACTAGTGGGACTGAAGTGATTGATAAAAGGGCTTTAAAAGCTGGCAGCTGGGGTGGTTTATTCCACACTAAGGAATACTCCTTACTCCGTACTCCTGTTTCACCTGGAGATGACTGTATGAGATGCAGCTTCCCTCTTAGGCAGGGAACTAGTACCACACAGTTGATTAGCTGTAATATTTCAGCTAGATTGAGTTAGTGAAAAGGAGCATTGCAGCTTTCTTCCCACTTTGCTTGTGCCTTTTGAAGACTGCTTCAAACATGTATTTGAAGAACAGAAATTGAGAGGGAAGTGTGCAAGTGGCACTTCTGTTCTCTTCCTACCTTTGCCCACAAATGCCAAGCTTGCAAGGTGAAGAGCAGAAGTAAGAGCAGGCCGGAGCACACCAGACTTTTCAGCACATCCGTTGTCTGTCTGCATTACTGGCTGTTAGCCAAGTGCTGCTCAGGCTAATAGCATTCAGACTGCATAGCAAAAACTAAAAGAGGATTACTTGCGAAGACTCTAGCTGTGGCGTACTTGGCCTCACTTTTGCCTTGTCCATTCAGAAGGCATGAACAGAAGTTCAGAAAAGGCTGTTTACTGGAGAGGCTGTTTGTTTCAATCTGTTTCCCCATGGCAACAAGAAAGATGCAGTAAATCCTAAAGGTTTCTTGACTGTGATACACTTTCAGATCCCAGCTGCTCCTGGAAATTTGTTGAAGGCAAGGTGCATCTTGCCTACCTCCCACCATATGAGGGTTAGAGGATTAATTCAAGCTGGGCTTCTAGGCTGCAGCCGTCAAAGACAGACAAGCGTGTCTGGAAATGCCCATTCTCTCAGTTGACAGTGAAATTATAAATCTAGCTTAGACCAGATGCTGAAGTATTGGATGTATCACGTATGTAATTACTGCCTTGAATTATGACATTTTCAGTTTCATTTTAGAGTGAGGAGTCTTATTCTGAAATGGAGATGGATTCAGCCAGCTCCAGGAATACAGTGATAATGATTGCTCCCAAGTACTGTTTTGATCAGTATAGCTTCACTGTCTACTCTGAAGGCTCATTGCAGTTCCTCAGTTGGCTTTGCATGTTTATTAAAAAAAAATCCTTCAAATTCAAAGGCTTTGGATTGGGTAAGGGAAGCACTTATCACCATCTTACAATTTTTATTTTATTTTTTTCCTGATGGACAGTGAAGAAGACTCCTGGCATTTTAGTTGTCTGCATTCGGCTGTCACTGATGCGGGATGAATTTATTTTAATCTGAAACCAATAAACTGCACAGTGAGTTTACACATGCACATTTTGGAATGTACTGAAATAGGTAAAAAGAAAATATTCACAGTAGAAAATGTATCCCATATTCTTTGCCGTCCTTGTCACTGCCAATTTTGCAGTTATGTGGAATCTTCTCTCTTTTGTGTGCCAGACTGTTTGAAAGTGATTGTTTCCTGGGACTTAACATCTGAAGAATTATGCTCATAGCGTATTTAAAGCTTAACCTAATCTTCCAACATAGTTGTGTTGGGCTAACCGTGCATTTACTTAGAATGTTTTGGTGTTTTTTTTAATACGCTGAAAATTTCACCAGCATGCCATTCATATTACAACTGATCCATGTTATAATCCTCTCAAATCAAGATGATTAAAGAATTTCTTAGTGTTGAAAGCTCTTGGTGCGAGACTTAAATTCACCACTTCTTAGAGCAAATCCAGTAGACTGTGAACTGGTGCTTTGGTTTTTGTAACCTATAAGGCATGCTATAAAAGTTATGATTGGGCTCTCATTGCACTGGTAAAAAAAATTTAGAAACCTAAATAATGTTGAAGGTATTATATGTAACAGCAATGGTAACTGAAAACGGGAGGTTTAGAGCTTGGATTAGTGCAGCTGGTTCAGTAGAATTTGTGCATATGAAAGTGACACCAAAGGCACATTTAATTATTAGCATCTTGGTTTAAGATTTAACACACACACACACACACACACACCCAAGCCCAAATCCTACCTATTTTTGGTTTGCACCACATTCTGTAAATAGTACACCGTAGGAAGTTGAACAGAAAAGTAGCAAATTCAGAAGCGGAGTAGAAAATTCTTGTAAGGGAGCACCCTCACTTTGAACCCTATTCCATTCAAATACAATAGTTTAATTGTGATCACATGGCTTGCAAAGTAACCCCCTACCCAAACTATAGACCAAGTTCTAGATATAACAGAATGTGAGTTCTTGCTATGATTTGGAAAAGTGCTATACTGGAGATGCACTGAGCCACTCCGCAGTTTTTCAGATCCAGTTTTGAGTATTGTGAGGTCTTAGAAGTTAGCAATCATTTCAATTTCCTGGTTTTGTTATTGGCTAAAAAAAGAAGAAAAAGGCCAACCCTTAATTAAAGGGAAAGTTGCACAGAACATGAGGTATGGCAGCTGCTCCTGCTATCATGCTCTGAATTGCTTTCCATAAAATTATGAACTTGCCAAAGAGTGTAAACCTGGACCACTGAATATCAGCTGTGCATTGTGAGCTAAAAATAAAAAAAAAAATAGACACATAGACCATATCACTGCTGTGTTGTCAAAGCAGACAAAAACTGTGCTGAAGAGAGAGAGATCGTCTTGTTCCTTATTTGCAGAGATTTTACAGGACCTGTAGGTTTATTCCTTGCATAATAGGAGATAAATTCACAATCCATAGTAAGAAATGAGAACCTCTGTTGCTGTTAGTGTGTGTTATTACAGTGCTGAAACATGGTAGGCAGAATATACTAATGCCAGTGGGGAGCTGAGATGATG
The DNA here is from genome assembly GCF_000687185.1 of Egretta garzetta. Lineage (NCBI taxonomy): Eukaryota > Metazoa > Chordata > Aves > Pelecaniformes > Ardeidae > Egretta > Egretta garzetta. The sequence goes on from NW_009259588.1 coordinate 2,580,887, forward strand.
ATAAACCTTTGCTGTGGTTTAACCTGGCAGGCAACTGAACACCACACAACCATTCGCTCACTTCCCCCCTCCCCAGTGGGATGGGGGCGAGAATCAGGGGGAAAAAAACCTGAAATTTGTGGATTGAAATAAAGGCAGTTTAATAGGACAGAAAAGGAAAGGAAAATAATACTACTACTACTGATGATAATAAAAGAATATACAAAACAAGTGATACAAATTGCAATTGCTCACCACCCGTCAACTGATGCCCAGCCAGTTCCTGAGCAGTGGTCACTGCCCCCCAGCCAACTCCCCCCAGTTTTTATGCTGAGCATGATGTCATATGGTATGGAATATCCCTTTGGCCAGTTTGGGTCAGCTGTCTTGGCTGTGCTCCCTCCCAGCTTCTTGTGTGACTGAAGCAGGACAGACATTTTGGGGCTTTTGTATTTGCTTTGTGACAGTTTAGGCCTTAGGATGCAGCTGTACCCAAGAGAAGGCCGAGTTTTGGAACAGGCATGGAATTAAAAAGGACGTGGCTGAACAAGAGCTGCTTTATTAATTTCAAAATGCAAATGGTCTTAATGATCTGTCATTTAAATAAATGAATGAATTAGATGCTTAGAAACACAGACAGTAAATGAGGTGAATGACCAAAGTAGGGAGAAGGAAGAAAAAGCCTTGTTTTATGACATGCAGTTCTTATTTTTGTAGCTGCTTCTGTATAAAGATGACTGAGCTATTGCAGCTGACTAAGGCAGCTTTTCCTTTGCTCTAGCATTACTACATTTCCTATCAGTAAAGGAGACTGCTGCATACAAAGTCAACCTCTAGAAGCACCTTTTGCAGTTTCTGTTGAGGTAGTCAGATGTCAGCGATCTACAATGGTGTGAATCTTATTAGAAATGCAATATTTTCTGAAGAGAGGAACTAATTGCTTAGAAGCTTGAGGCTGCAATAGAATCAGGTAAAGAAAAATACATATTTTTTTAATATTTCAAACAGTTTTGTATGTATATTGCTACCATTTTCTCTTTAATTCCATTACTTTTTGATGACAGAAGTCATAGGCATGTACACACATGCAAATCTATCACCGAGGCAGTGGGTTTTTATTGGAAACGGACCTTTCACTGATACTTTGAAATTAAAAAAAAGCAAAAAAAACCAAAAAAAAACCCAGAAAAGAAAATTAAATTGTAGACAGGCATAAATACACATGTCCTTCCTATTCCTCATAGCAACCTATTCAATTTAATGAGACACAGGTTTTTTACATTTTTTTTTTTATTTTGAGTTAACGTTTTTATGAAGCAGCCTCTGTGGTAAGCCACATTATTATTTTTTTTTTATAGTCACATTAACTTCCTTGCTTACATACAGAGCTTGCAGTTAGTAAATGCCTCTGGTTTCCACAAAATATTCAGGGCAAGCTATTATTACAATGATATGGTTTTTTACCCCTACTGCTAAACTTCAATCAGTTTAAAATTTGAAATGCATTAATGACTGCATAATGTTGTAATTTGTGTTGCAATAAATGTTTTACATGTAATGCTGGTTAGAAAAGGAGCTTATAAAGAGCATTAATTGCTATGCTTACTTATTTAAAATACATAGGTTTGTTATGAGTTAGTTCAATGTATAACTCAATTACTATTTAATAGTCATATAACTTTCTTGTTTATCAAAGTGTACAAAAGGATTCCAGCTGAAATACTGAATAGCATCAGACAGAAAATGATCTTTGTACTCTAGCCAGGGTTTGCTCAGTTATACATGCACCGATTCATTGCTTCCTTCTGTACATACTGCATTGAGTGACTGCACAATACACTGGACATCTGTGTAACATGTATCAGGTGCAATGCTGGAAAAGCAGCTCTGCTGAGAAGGACCTGGGAGTCCTGGTGGATGACAAGCTGACCATGAGCCAGCAGTGTGCCCTTGTTGCCAAGAAGGCCAATGGTATCCTGGGGTGCATTAAGAGGAGTGTGGCCAGCAGGTCGAGGGAGGTTATCCTCCCCCTCTACTCTGTCCTGGTGAGACCCCACCTGGAGTACTGTGTCCAGTTCTGGGCTCCCCAGTTCAAGAAAGATGACAAACTCCTAGAGAAAGTCCAGAGGAGTGCAACAAAGATTAGGGGACTGGAGCATCTCCCCTGTGAGGAAAGCCTGAGAGAGCTGGGCTTGTTTAGCCTGAAGAAGACAAGACTGAGAGGGGATCTCATCAACATGTACAAAAATCTTAAGGGTGGATGTCACGAGGACGGAGCCAGACTCTTCTCAGTGGTGCCCAGTGACAGGACAAGAGGCAATGGGTACAAACTGAAGCATAAGAGGTTTCAGTTGAGTATGAGGAAAATCTTCTTTACTTTGAGGGTGACAGAGCACTGGAACAGGCTGCCCAGGGGGGTTGTGGAGTCTCCTTTTTTGGAGATATTCAAAGCCTGCCTGGACCATATCCTGTGCAACCTGTTCTAGGTGAGCCTGCTTTAGCAGGAGGGTTGGACTAGATGATCTCCCGAGGTCCCTTCCAACCCTTGTCATTCTGTGATTCTGTGTGAAGTGTTGTTAGTGAAAATGTTTTGGGCACTTATACATTTGCTGTTGCTGATAATTAATCTGCTCTGTACCTATCAGGAGATTAGCCAGAAGTATAAAATACCTAGAAAATTCCCCTGAATGGTCAGTGGACTCCCTTTCACACACATGAATTCTCAGGGCCTGCAAAGCCAGCATCGCTGGCATGGGTAAGGAGTCAGGACAGAGTAAGTAACTGATGATGAAGATCCTTGGCTATTAAGAACCATTATACAAGAAGCATAATTTACAGCAGTCTTAACATTGTCTTAAATTGTATTGGTTTTATTTGTCCATTTGCAACAAAGTCTCAGAGGTGAAAAAGTACTGTAGGAATACAATACCACCTTTTCTCATCTTTCATGAAACCAGCTGAGTACCGAGCCGCTTACTTTATGAAATAGGCCTTGGCCAAGTACAAAATCAGAAACCCCATACCCTATTTATCAGTCGTCATTCTTTCTAAGGTTCCGATCCAAACCTGACCATTCTGCCTTTCTCCTACCCACAGCCTCTGGACTGTATTCCAAAGAGCTAAGCCTTCCAAGAACATCCTCCCTCATGTAATTTCACCACCTTTTTCTGCTGAAAATGTTCTCTTGTTCTTACTGTTTTCATGGCTCTGTTGCTGCTAGATGTAGAGGTTAGCCATAAAGTAAGTTGCAGGTGTTTCAATAGCTGACTTTGTTTAGGGCATGTTGAGTTGGTTCACCACTTTTTTGGGGACACTAGGTACCTCTCTTCAGCAGAGCTGTGATCAGGCTCCAAGTGTTCCCTTTCCTGGTAACCCTCACAAGGCTTTGGGGAATTCAGAGCTTGAAGCACAACTCTTTAAGAAGCTCCACAGGAAAGCACTTGCAGTTGCAGTTTTCATTCATCCCTTCATCCTGAAGCCAAAAGGTGCTGTAAGACCTCTTTCCCCAGACTGTAGAGCCACTATCCAGAGTCTTACTAAATATTGTTTGTTGTGGGAATAAGTAAGAAACCGAAAAAAACCCCAAACTTGCCTGATAACAATGAGTATTTTTTCATTGTTGGTTTTTGCTGCACCTCTGTCACAAAAGAGTATGTGTGGGAGCATCTAAACATAGAAATTGAATTGCAGATAGGTACTAGTAAAACAGCATTCTTCTTCTCAGGCTTTCCTGAAGGAAGATTCCTTTAAGAAGCATGGGTACCTGCTGGCTTGTTCTTTTTTCCTCTCTCATTCTTTCAAGTTTCTACTCTTCTGTTGTACGTAACCCATTTTTTTGCCTTCCTGCCAGTGTGCTGGACTCTGTTTCTTCCCTTAATTTCCACCCATGTTCCCTTGTCTTCCTGTTTGCTTTTGTACAGTTCCTCATTCCACACATTCCTTCTAACTGTTACTGTGCCTTCATCATCTCCCTCTATGTCCATGTCCTCCAGCCTCTCTCCAGTTGGCTGCTCCTCTTGAATGCCTTTTCCCTCTTGTGATCTGTTCTTTGCCCTTCTACAGGTTCTTCTTTCTCCCTCTTGCCAGAATTACTAACATGATCCTGCTTTAAAATAATCAGAAATAATGTTTGTTTAGGTTACCTCACTTCTCTCTTTCTAGGTTATAAAAATAGTGGTGATTTTTAGCTCAAGACAGTCTGTTTTCATACAATGGCTGGAAAAACCTGAAAAATTACAGTGTCTTCTGGTTGTCTGGACACCATGGAAAATTATCCTCACAGAAGGTCAGGAGACTCTCAATAAAACTTCACTTGGCCTGTTGACCGAAGCAACACTTACTGTGGCATGGAGAACTGAAAACCTAGCTGAAATAAATCCTCTGATTTATACTTGTCAGAAAAGCTGTAGGGAGACATTTTGGAGCTCAAAGTGCCCTTCAATGCTTTGCTGCCATCATCTGCTACTTAGCTTGGAGCAAACGGGCAGAGTATGCCACAGCCTGACTGTAAGGCTTGGACCTACATTCCTTTTAGAGTTTTCTGCCCCAGTGTTGCCATGACCCTGACTGTGGCCAATTCTCAATTAGTTTGAGGCACAGAAAGTCAGAACTAGCTCTTGTATGAGGATCATGTTTAATCAACAGTATTTTATGAACCATTTGAGGTAGGTATAAGTGTTCCATCTAATGGAAGTGTTGGGAATTCTCTTTTCAGTAAGATACGCTACTTATTTCTAATTTTAGTAGAGATTGCAATATAAGCCCATAACAATACAGCATGAAGACTTACAAAAATGGTTTTTTTGTTTAATTTATAGCATTTTCTAAAATGCCTTCTTGTTTTTTCCTCCCTTAGAGATGTGTGTAGAAAGCGAATAATGATTCAGAGCCAGAGATGTGAAATATGGCATCAATAAGATTTTTTTGGTACTTTTTTTTCCTAAATCAAAAAGCATTTATGAAATATTACCCATAAAATATGAAGCAATATAACCAACATAACACATTTGTTTGGGAGGTGCTGAGTAATTCACAGCACTGATAATAGTGATTAATGTGGTCTGCAAACTCCTGCTGACAAGATCTTGACGCAGAATCACATAAACAAGTAATACGTTGGCCTTTCGCTCAGCTGCTCTCCTCCAGATATTTGTAAATTCACATGCAAAAAGTGTGAATACTTCTGGCTGAAGTAGAGTAGCAACACTAATAATGTTTATATTTTAAGCTATTTTCTTAATGCTCCATTTAATCAAGTTAATTTTTTGTAAATTATTTTACAGTTTTTGTATTTCTTTTCACTTTTGGTACTAAGAGACAAGAAGGGTATATGTCCTAATCTAAGACTAATTTCATTCCTTGCCATTTTCTTTGGAATTTTTTTATTTGTTCAAGTGTTACAACTTTCCCGTTTTTAAGTTAGTGTAATTTTTTTCTTTACCTGTTTTGGCTCATTTCAGACCAAAAGTGTTGTTCTTTCTTCTCTGACTATTAATGGTACATGTGTTTTGGATATTTGTCTTCCATACTGTCAGGTTTGTGCAGAGGTAAATAATTAATTTCCCTTTTGATGTCAGTTTTCTTATTTCCTTAAATAATTTTTTCTTTTCCTTTTCTGACAACAAATCTTTTCTGCCATCCTTTCAGAAACCAACTAATGATCTTTTGTGTGCATTTGCAATACGCTATTCTTTAACTACTTGTTTTCTTCAAAGAATGTAGTTTTTCTGAAAATGTGATGATTTCCCATTTTGTCTGAAAAATTGTCCTTGAAGTTTTTTTGGTGAATTCTGTGGTTGCTATGCTTTCCCATTGTAACCTGCCATGTCGTTTTGGCG
>NW_009259588.1:2586736-2614998 GCF_000687185.1 Egretta garzetta
GTGTTATCCTTGAGAGATGCTGGAAGGTTGTGCAGAGCTCTTTTCAGCTAATCTCTTTTCATTTATGACCAGCTTTCTGAGCAAACATCTGTTAGAAAGTGCTTGGAGGAAATCCCATGAGGATTTCAGTTTTTGCTTACTGAAATTCCTCTGTTACTAGATTTTTTTTGTACACTCTTTTGAATGGGAAAGTTGGTTGCATGACCCAGTTAGAAATTGATTGTCTTCTTCCCTGTCCCTCACTCCCTTCTGGTTTCATGATTAAGGATTTTAAAAATACTGCATGTCTGTCTCCTTGTCTGGAGTTTAGTTGCTGGGTTATTCAGCATAGCCCTGAGGCTGATCAACTCTTCTAAAGAGACGTGCTTTAAAATTGAGAATCCTCAACTCTTGAGATGAATTTTGTGGATTTGACTTCCAGGGCCAACACATGGCCTTATACCTCCTCTTCTGCCCTGCCAGAGAAAAACCTGATGAGAATTACCTCTGCACGAAAGTACTTTTATCTCTAGAGGCTTGACAGACCCCATTTTGGTTGAAAGACTTGGGGATCTTGAAGGCAAAGGTGTTATTACAGAGTCTGAATGGAATGGTGGTGATATTAAATGCAGTCCTCTCAAACACTGATTTGACTTTTTATAGTTCAGTAAGCCAAGGAATCTAGGACAAGGTTATTTTCTTAATGTACTTAAGGGAAGGCCTTGAGTCAGGAGAGTCATCACAGTGGCTTTCAAAGAACACATTACATTTTCCTCTCAGAATATGGTGGTGAACTATATCTCAATCGAATCTCTATGAAGAGAGGCAACAATGATAATATCAGGTAAGAGAAACAGAATCTTCTGTCCCTTAGAGATCTCAGAAAAATGGGAAATGTGAAGTGCATTTTGTTTGAAAAAGTAATGTGTTTTGCTGATTTATTTTTTATTTGAAATCAGATGCATTTTGTTGCAACTCTCAACCACTCCATGTTCCTTCTGCTGACTTTGTCAAATAAACCTGTCTCAGCAAAGGGAGCCTGTAATGAGATATGTGCATGTAGATTGTCCAAGATTTACCATAGTGCCAGCAAATGTTGGGTGTTCTTAGTTGGTTCCAATGGAACATACAACAACACATGCATTATATTTAATAATCCACCAAAAAAAGGAAATTAAGAACTTTATTACTTCCATGCTAAGAATGAAGATGGGACCTGTTTCAAGATGTGTGAGATGTTTAGGGTAAGAATCCAACCAATGATGCTAAAAACCCTGTGGTATTTCCAACACCCATACTTTCAGAGGACAAGTAATACAGATCTTGTGGTGGGGTGGGGCGGTTCTAGTGGGACTGATGCTCAGGTATGGAAGCTGCTATGTCCATCAGAAAATCTCTCTCCTAAGATGCAGCCAGCAGCACCACTCTGCAATATCATTGTGGTGTTCCATAGACTTCCCCACCTCTGCCATTTCAAACTGTCAAAACAGCTTTCATTTCTGGTGAGAGGCCTGTCAGTAGACATCTAAGGCCATCTGGATGAGCTGGCACTTCCCCTCCAGTTAGCCATTTGGAGTGGTATGGTATGGCTCAGAATTTTGTTCCCAGGGTAAACTCTTTCCATGGCTCTCATAGTGATGAGAAGATAACCGGAAAACTAACTTCCAGAGTAGTCAATGTTAACCTTTTATGCAGGTAGACTCCGGATTTCTCCAAGTCTTGGGTTTTTATCCATCCGTTTTCCTCTTTCTCAATGGTTCTGTGAATGGTTCAGTGCTTCACTAGGACTGTTTATTTAACAGTGTGCAGCAACGTAGATCAATTTGCATGGTCAGTTGATTGAAGAATATGAAGAGGTGATCGAATTCTTTGATGAAGAGGTAATCCAAAACAGCACAAGTATTTTTTTCTCTTTCATATTATAGTTGCTTATTATGTTGGATATGAACATGTCAACATAGGACCATCTGTCCTAGCTAGATGGAGAGAGAGGGAGATGATTTGGAGTAACCTGTGCTTTGTATTTCTAGGCTGCTTTCAGTTTGGGGAGAAGGAAGAAAGGAATGTGTGTCACTTGGCAATAGTTTGTTTTTTGTATGTGGAAATAGAAATAATATGTTGTTGTAATGTATTAAGTCCAGATTTACTACTGACCTTTACCAGAAGTGAAGGAACTTCACATCCAGGGCTTTGTTCAGTCTCCGTTTCCTTTCCTTTCCCCAAATGGTGTAGCACGTAAGTATTTGTTATTAAAAAGGAAACGGAAACAAATTGACAACAATGGGAGACGAAAACTTCATTAAAAGAACTGTAAAGGGAATGGTGGGTCAGCTCAGAAACCTGCTCACAGAAACAAAATTGAATGCAGTTCAGTAGTTGTGCCACACGGTGTCGCAGTTGAACTTCACTTCCTTCCACTCTGTGTCTCCCATTGTAGGTGAAGATATTTACAAAGCCAGTGAAGAGCAGTCTGAAATGTGGGGGGCAGCTGAAGTGCAGGAAGATGAAGATACTCGTGTAGAAGTTCCTCTAGACCAGGTATTGATCGAGCTTTAAAGAAATGGCTTTTTTTAAGATCACAGGTTATATGTTGTATTTCTTACCCCAGTTTCTTTCAAGTGTACAGCATAATTCTGTGGGGATGATTGTAACAGCTCAATGATAAGGCTTCTTTTGTGGGAGCTTTAGCAAATCTTCCTTTCTCTGTCAATGTGTCAGATATCAGTCACCTTTTCATCATACATCACCTTGAGAACTGCTCTGAGAGCCCTTATAGGGCCTTAGAGAATCAGGACTCCCTCCCTACCAAATAGATCTACCTGGAATCACAGTCCCTTTATACTGGTGGAGCAGTGTAAAGGGACCGACAGCACAGAATCAAGGTTAGAACTTCTGCAGTCCTGAACCACAAACAGGTGTGGATTTATCTGATTTTTATTAAAGCTGCCAGCACTTACTTCTGTTGGAACAACAGGGTACTTATTTAGCCAAGTTTTTCATTGTAAGACTTATGTGCAATAAATAGGTTTTGATAACTAAACATAAGATTATATCCTCTTTGTTTTACTTTAATTTGTTTTTAAAATAAACTCTTGTGACCTGAAATAATACAGGAAATAGGTAAGTTGAAGTTTATTTCAATGAAGTGTAGAACTGCTTAAATTATTTGCTGAAAACTTACCTTTTCTTTTCTGCTAGTGAATTGCTCACAAAACAGTCCTCTTTTTCATTTTATGTGTTTGTAGGAATTTGCCAACTTGTTCAACCTTGTGTCCAGTCCACAAGATGTTGCACTGTGCTTTTGGTGTCTGTTGAATAATGGCTTAGGGCCAGCCACCTAGGCCACAAGATAATATTTCTGATCCATGCTGTAGTGTAAGGAATCACAGTTTACTCAATAGATTTGTCAGGCTAAAAGTCATCCCAACAACATAAGGGATTCTTGAGCATTTTTTCTGACTTCCTGGTGGTCAGATGAGTGCTGAAGAACTTGTTAATTGTTAATGTGAGATTGTAAACAAATGGGACGGAGTTAAAAATAGTTGTTTCTACATACACTTTAACTACCCAAGGCACAAACAATCTGGGAGATTTCTGGAGTGTATTGGAGACAATTTTTTTATGTAGGTAGTGGGTTACATAATTAGGAGAGGCATTCTGCTGGATTTCCTACTCAAGAATAAAGAGAAACTAGTTGGGGATGTGATACTCAGTGGCACCTTTAGTTGCAGTGGCCATGAGACAATAGAGTTTAAGACCCTGAAGGAAGTGGGGATGGCAAATAGCAAAATAAAAATCCTGGAATTCAGGGGAGTGGACTTTGGCTTGCTTGGGAAACTGGTAGGCAGGATCCTGAGTGAGGTTTCCCTGAAGTGCAGAGGAACACTGGAGATATGGTTGATCTTCAAGAGCATCTTCCTCAAAGCACAAGCACCATCCCCATATGCAAGAAAATAAGCAGGCATAGCAGGAGGCCAGTTTGAACAGAGGACTCCTGACCTCATACTAAAAGAGGCAGAGTGTGGTAGGTAGAAGAGGGGACAGATTGATAAAGAGTGATATAGAGGCATTGCCTGGGTGTGCAGGGAAGAAATTTGGAAAGCCAAAGCTTGTGGAGAAATAGAAACTGGTGCTTGTGATTGGGAATAGTAAACATGGATTTCCTATGGGCAAATCGTACTTAACCAACCTCTTTGCCTGAGTGATGAAATAACTGGCTCTGTGGATGAAGGGAGAGCAGTTACTGCCATTTATCTTGCTTTCAGTGTAGACTTCCATATTTGTAGGAGAGATTGAAAGTGTGGTAGATGTGGGGAGGAAGATATCCTTAAGGAAGATAGGGACTAGATTTGCAGGCTACAAGGTAGATGAAAAACTGGCTCATTTGATGGGACTTAAAAGGTCAGTTGGATGAAATATAACTGGCACCTATTTATCGATGGTGGGTTTGATATTGGGTCTGATACTTTTTAACATGTTCATTGGTAACAAGAATGATGATGGCACAGGGTGTGGCCTTATCCAGGCTCAATGGTAAAGCCAAACTGTTACTATCAGGTGATATGCAGGGCTGCCTTTCAGAGCGATCTCAACACCTTGAAGGAATGAGCTGACTTGAGCCTCATGAAGCTCAACAAAGTGAAATATGAAGTGGGGTAGCTGGGGCAGGGTAACTGTGCATGGGTACAGTCAGTGTGGGTAGGCTAAGGAGCAACTCTGCAGGAGGTCTGCGCAGCTCTTGTGGGTAGCAAGTTGACGATGCGTCAGCAGTGCTCCCTTTTGGTGATGAAAGTTGACTGTGCAGTCTGGGCTGTGTTTTTAAGAGCACAGCCAGCACATCAAGGGAACGGTTTATCTCCCTTGGCTTGGCAACTCTGAGGTTCCATCCAGAATATTGTGTCCAGTTTTGAGTCCTTCCTAGTACAAGAGACTTATTTACAAACAGGAGAGAGTCCAGCACAGCAACACACTAAAACATCAAGGGGGCTAGAGCCTATGACGCAAGGAGAAGCTTAGGGAACTGGGTTTGTTTCACCTTAAAGGCTAAGCAAGAGAAGGCATATAAAATTGCTCTCTTCAGCTACAAATGGAGTTACAGAGGAGATGGAGCCAGCCTTTTCACTGTATTGCACAGTGAAAGGATGAGGCAATGTTCAGAATTTGCAACAAGGAAAATACTAATTGGACATAAGAAAAATGTTTTCAACACTGAGAATTGTAAGCACTTTCCTGTCCAGAGAGAGTGGGGAATCTTCATCTTTAGTGATTTTTAAAACTAAACTGGACAGGACATCAACCAACCTGTTTTTACTTTTAAGTTGGTCCAGTAGGGCACTGACCTAGATGATCTCTAGAGCAGTTGTCTCCAGTGCACAGCCAAGAGGGTAGGAAAGACAATCCATTGGGGTACAGGAAGAAAAGGTTAGAACTTCAGTAGTACATGTACATAATTTATAGATAAGTAAATATACATATATTGGGGGTACATGCTCAAAAATTTTTGAGCAATCAAAATAGTTTGGAGACAGTTGTGCTAGAGGTCTCTTCCAACCTAATTCTTCTGTGATCCTGTATTTGTTCATCTTTGATTATTTCAGTCCTGTAATCAACTTTTTTTTTTTAGTAAGCTTTGGTTTTTTGTGCTTACTATTTATCTGGCTGATTTTTTTCAATTTATTTTAATTGGGTAAAAGAGTACTAGACATATGCATTTTTCTTGTCTTCTACCTTTAAAAAATGGCTGAGGGGAAAGTAGGCAGAAGTTTTATGATCTTACACTTTGTTTTAATTTCTGGCTGTGATACCAATCTGTACGTTAACAAAAGCCACACATGAAGTTGCTGCTGTAGCCATTTTGAAGAATGGCACCATACTCATCTGAAAAAAAAAAATAAATCTTTAGACTGCTGTTTCTAAGAAGGATCATTCTCAGTGATTTATTCACTTTAATGGGAAGGAGTGTTGCTCAGCTATTTTATAGACATTGTTCTTGAAGATGCGTGAATGAGGTGATTGAAAGAGGCAAGAGCATGACTGTCCTGGTCCCTCATATACAGAACACTACAGCTGTGTCTTTTCACAATAAATACCTGCCCTGGCCTCAGAGACTTATGTGCTAAACACCATTGGGCTCATCAGTCCTGTTAATTGCAGTTGTCCTTGTGAGGTGTTGTGATAATTAGGATGTGTCGGGTTGTACTGATAGTACTGACATTGGGGAAGAACATGCCACCTGTTGTCTTAATCTTTGTTTCTTATGACATCCTGACGTATATCCTGCCCTGGTCTTGACAGCGTAATAGTCAAATTGAGAAATGATTAGTCTGTTTATTGACCTCAGAAGATATATAAAGAATTCCTCTGGGTAGCGTAAAGCATTTGACAGTGTAAATTGGGTTGTCAGGTCTTAGTTTTTAGGTTGACTGCAATTCATATGAAATCCAAGAGCCGTGGAGACTGCAGTCTTACTTCTCCACAGAGATGCTACAGGCAACAGATCTGCCAGTGGGTCTCACCAGAAGATGGTGACTGTTGTTAGGGAGGGGGGAATAGCTTACGCTCCACTGCCACTTCTGTACTTGACAGTGGTAGCTGTGGTGGTTGACACAGTACAGTTGCCAGCGAGCATCGATTGTGCTGGCAAGCTCGCAGCACTAGGAGCTTGCTTGATACCTCTAAACTCATGTACCAAGGCCCGTGCATCATCCTCAGATGGAAATATTTTTCAGCTCCTACCAACCTATTTTGCTACCTGGACAAGGAACTGGAAGCAGGTGTGTTTGGGGGGGTGGTGTGGTGGTGGAAATCAGTAATGCACACTAATAATAAGCTGATTTTCATATTTTCAGAAAAGCCAAACAAAGCACCAAAATTTATTGCAACTCAAACCATAGTTTATTTCCCATTTTAAAACTTCATGTATAGTTTCCTAGGTAATCTGGCAAGAAGCCAGAGTAGCACTGAGTACTTTTTATTCCCAGATAACTGAGGTTACTCAGACCTTGGAAGCATTTAGCATTTTACATGTTCAGGTTCTTATTAATGACCACTTTAAATTGTTTTAAATTCTGTAAAGTAAAGCTTTATAGCTCTTTTTTTTTTTTTTTTAATCTGAACTGCAGTTTCTGTTATTGCTAGAAATACAGAAAAGGACAGCCAGCCAGGGCTTGACTATCTTGCGTAACACATAAATATTTACATGCTTTCACTAGAATGCTGACACTTCTGATATGCTATCATTGCCATCAGCCACATAAGTGAGGTGGCGAAGATAGAGCTTAGTCTTTTTTCATTTTATGCACCTTCCTGTCTTGCCATTTGAAGTACACGGTTGAACAAATGCCAGATTAGCCATTAACTAAACTTAGTGTAATACTGGCTAGACACCCACTTATGTCCTATTCTGTAAAATGCTGTCTGCCAGCTGAGAACACATTAAAAGACCAGGATTTGCTTTACTCCAGACTAGCTGACAGTTGTAATTGAACATCAAGGAGGAAAAATCAGTGTTTTGCCTAAAACCAAACCAGACCCTTCTGTTCTATATACTGAGACGTCAGCTTCCAAATACAAAATGGATACCTGCTTCTTTCGACATTGAGACTTACTCCAAGTTGGTTGTTTACATCATTGTGTCAACATCCATGGGAACTGATGACAGACTACGAAATAAATTGTGCAAGTAGCAAGGGAACAAGGTGGTTTTATTGCAGTTCTTGGTAGGGAGGCAGCAGAACAATACAATTTTCTTATTTGAAATGGTAATTAAGTGTGTTACTTTGAGTTTGCTGATAATAATATAAATATATTCAAAGTAACTCTTTCTGAGATAGAAAAATTTCTAACTTGTAAAGCTTTCAGAACAAACTACTATTTTTTCTTTAATTTTATATATGTTATGAAATACGAAAGCAGCAGTTGGTAGTGATAATATTGAAATAACACTGCAAGTTTGCATTCATTAATCCATTTCTGTAAGTACAGTGGTTGCTCTCCCACGCTGAGCCCTTGGGAGGTGGGGTGTGAGAGTTATGAGATATGAAGTTGTGCAGTACATGAGCCCTACAAGGAATTCAGGCATGTTGTTGTGCCAGCCTACTTTGCTGTGGCTTGTATGATACTGGCTGCTAAGATGCAAGTGATGTAGAATGAACCTGGTTTTTTTTTCCCTTCCAGATTCATCATTCCCACCTCCTTCTCTCTTTCTGGGTTTATTTGTAAAAGTCACTGGATGATAAATTTGTCTAACGGCACTGATTTGGTGTTTTTTTGTAGATGTTCATGCTCTTGGTTCTTTCACTTGCCATTTGCTTTTGATTGTTACAGACCCATCCACTGGTTAATGCAGTCCTGATGCCACTCATTATTCCCCATTTCCTGGGCTGTGATGTGATGTGAGATTGTGTAGCTCCCCTAGGTGCTCTCTGTAGCTAGAGTGTATCATCAGTAGGAGAAAATTTGCACCTTTCATTTGCCGTTTTCATTATGGAGTATACATTTTGTTTTAGAGATGCAAGATTCACCTCAGTGAACAGAACAAAATGTTTATCTTCCCTACTGCTGAAGGCAAAATGTTAAAGTTTGCATTGATTCAACATTAAAACAGGCTGACTGCTTGAACATACATTCCTTGATTAAAAAGGCTAGAACTTTTCATGAGGAAACATTTTGCACTACATCAGTAAGGATTTCAAAATGGCATTTGGAAAGAATACATGCAAAAGTTTTTATGCTCGAATTTCACTACAAATGATGCATCTGTAATTTAAGCCTTCTGGATTTTGAGTGCTGACAAATAGATAAGATTTTTTTCCCCCTGCATGTTATTCTTTCAGTCCCACTGATTTACACTTAATTTTTTTATTGTTTGTCTTTTTGAAATAGGGAAAATTATTCTGATTGGTTCCTTGCAGCTCAACATCCCAGATCTTACCTCAGTCTGCATTGGATGACTGTGATTTCTGAAGCCATAGCAGCCAGGCCTGATCTTTTATTTAAAGGCCTGTGTGGCCTTCACTTCTGAGTGAAGCCTACAAAGGCAGTTCTGTTGTAAAAATAGTGTTGATACCACTTTGAAAAAAGTTACCTCTCTCTGTGTGCACCTGTCTTGAAAAAAATCTAGTCTTCCTAGAGCAGACAATTGCTCAAATTGCTTAACTTTTAGGGCATTTTTCATTCACTGTAGAAGAGTCTATATCTAGAAGAAAAGAATTTCTGTTTTTTTGCAGCCTCAGTAGGGCTTCTTTTAAAATGCTGATCAATCATCTTCTCATTGTCTACAGGGATGCTAAACAGATCATGCTGTATTGCAGGGTGTGAAGTTTAGGTGAATTTTAATGTACACATAGAAAATGCTATGGAAAAACTAGACGTTAGTGAAATAGATGGAGAAAAATACTGTGGGCTTAGGTACATCTTAAAAAGTAAGGATCTGGTCAGATGTTTTCTTCTCTGCCATGTCCGTCCTGTGATTAAGGAATTATGCACCCTTCCAGTTACCACACAATGAAACTGAGGAATGGAGTTCGAAAAGTTGTTTTTTCTACACTTCAAGATACATAGTTTCCATTCATTCCAGTTAGACTTCTGGGTGCTCTGATCTTATGAAAGATTAGACTCTGTGGACTCAGGTGCTGCATTTGTTGTAAATAAATAAATAAATAAATAACACATCCAAGTCATAAAAAGGTTGGTGTTTAAATGTTGTGGGGATAAAGACTTTTTTGCCTTCAGGAACAACAGTGCATTTATTATGAGGGATGTGTAAGACTGATGAACATTAACTATTCATTTGCTTTTTTTTAAAAGCCTGGATTTTGTAAATGATGTGGAAGAGAAGAGGGCTGCTGTCACTTAGCAACCCTATCTGGTTCGGGAACAAAATGTTTTGCTGTTGGAATCTGTGCAGTGCAGGCTGCAAAGCATTCCTGGCTGGGTAGGAGCAGGGGCAGCTCTGTTCTGGAGAGGTCTGTTGCAATCAAAGTTAAGTGTTCCTGATGCTGCATTTGTGAGATGTATTCATGCCAGTATTTGTGACCATTAAGATTTTTGTTGTCTACCTCATTGTTTGTCTGTTGTGACCATTAGCCAAGTAAACATTTCCAAATGTCTTCAATAAAGCAAAATTATGTTTTACATTAATGGTACAAAATAGTTTCCGCCTTAAATGATTTGTGATACTGCACTTTTCCATATTCTAGTATCAGTCATGTACAAACCTTCTGAGAGGTTACATTAGCATCCCTAGAGGAAAAGAAGCCAAATGCTTCAATGTCTGAAGATTTCCTGACTTATTGCTTTTGAATGATGATGGCATTTGGTAATGTAGCTCTTAATGAATGATAGCATGATGAGTGTAATTAGAACACATCTTTCTTTTTTAAACACTCTGGTTTTGCTGAGATTAAAAATACCATCAAGCAATCATACTTCTTGAATGCAAAATGAAATTCACTCTGTTCCTCATCAACCTGCTAGTAAGTCAGGAGGTTTCCAGAAAGCAAGCTGGGTCCATGTTTCCAGCATGAAGCTGAGAATGACTTCAGTTGTTCTACATGCCTTTGGTTGAATATGCCTTTCAATATACATTTACAAGTATTTTGTAAGTGAGGGTTTTTTTTTTTATTGTTAGTCCATGACAAGCGAAGAATTGTGCTCACAGTCATGAAGAAAGTTTGAATACTAGTTATTCTAACTACTGCACATTCAACTGGGAAAGTGCAAAAGAGTCATCTTCACTTAAAAGATGCAACCAGCAATACAAGAAAGAAGGTTACTTCCTGTTTTCTTGCAACCATACAAAAGGCAAAATTACAAACCTTACTGTGGGGTAGTTCTCACTATAGGAATAATGGGAGTAATCTATCACAGTGTCCAGAAAAGTCACCTATCCTAGAAGTTGCTTCCTTCTCTGTGAAAATTACCTCAAGGAATAAGAATGTAATCACCTCATACTTCCCCAGTCCTAGGTTTATTGCTGTCAGGTTCAAGCTGTGCTGCTGTTTGCTGTGATGAGGACACAGGACTAAAGTGACACAGGAATGCTTCTTCTGTAGTTCATTACAGTATACATCTTCAGTTGCCCTTGGCTACAACTGGCTGGCTGCTTCCAACATGCATTTTTGAAGTGCCCCTTTTTCTCTGTTATGATCCCAGAATCTCTCATGTCGACATGTTCATATTAATATTTGATGCTCATGTTCATTTTGTTGTGTTACAATGTGGTGAGAGATCTCAGTTGCTCAGACCTGGCGATGTGGTTGGTTCTCTGAATTTGAGATGCCCCGAGCTTTTACTGGAATCCCAAATGTAATGTACTTACGATTTCCTATGAGCCAACACACTGGCTGAAAGCCGAATTCTGTGACTTCTCAGGTGCAAAGAGGAGCAGTAGAGTCTAACATCTGTCTTGGCTATCCAGCCAACGCATTCCATATAGGAAGCTCTTACTGGGAATATTCTGGTTATTTAAAACATGACTGATGAAACACTAAAAACTAAGATGCAAAATGTCACTGCTTTTCCTTAAGTGTACAAGATCATTGCTGACTTCTAGAAATGAGTCTGATAATCTCTGCAGGGACATGTAGGTCTGAATCAGCAAACAGTTCTGCTTTCAGTACACCCATCCTGATTTATTCTGGCTGAGAGAACAGAGTTTGCAGTAACTTTGATGTATACATAATAGGCATTTTGTACAGTTGTAGGTGGAGGGATGGCTGGAGTGGATCAAATTCAATGAAAATTCATTGACTCCAGGGGACTTTGAATTATACCCTGGCCCCGGAATCACTTTAATGCAGGCCTTAGCTCACTATTTCAGGTTCACTGAAATCTCTGGAACTGTTCAAGAAGGTAAAGTTAAGCATGTATGGCATTTACCGGCTTTAGACCATAAAAACTTTTTCTCCCATTTTCTGTTTTCCTCCCTCCATGTATATATGTACATAAACATTCGAAGAAGGTGTATTTAAAATAGAGAATGGTAATTTATGCATAGCTAGTAGATCAATAAGATCTCAGTAGAAAGTATCACAGTTTTTATGTAAAGAGCAATGTATGATTTGGTGGGTGATTTTGGCCTTCAGTTCCCTCCCTACGATCTGGGCTTAGGTCTGCTGTGCATTCTCAAACGCATCGTCTGTGGTCATATTCACATTTCAAAGCCTACCTATGACTCTGCATGCAGTGGGAACCATACCACATTTTAGATTACCTTGTGGAAGGTCTTTTTCTCTGGATCAATGTTGATTTTAACTTGTTTGAAATGTCCTTTCTAATGTAGTGCAGCTTGAAAGGAGATTAAGTGATGAACACATTTTGCTTTCCAATTATTAGCTGCAAACATGACTTTTCACTTTTGTCTGTAGTAGCAATAACCATTGTAGTAATATGCTCAGCTGTCTTGAAATTTTCAGTTACTATAAAAACATTATACTTACACTGTTGGGAGTTGTTTTACTGATCTTGGTTTGTACTGTTATTTTTCAGGCAGTTTAGCTTGACTGGTCAAGTTAGATTAGCTGAAATCTGAATGTTGTTTCATGCCAGTTCCCTGTGAGCTTCCAGTGAGTTTCTGGGTATATAGTTCAATAATGCTGTGTTTATCTTCTACATTACTCAGTTTTAACTCTTACAAAATTTGTATCCATACCTGTTTTAGACGGATAAGTTCTAATGAGTCTGGCTGGCATAGCACCTTAGGAAGTTACTTCCCCCTAAATGTCCATTGTGCTTCTCTGCGAAAGACTGCTTTGACAGCAATGAAACCAGTAAAACCATATGCATTAGGTTACATATGTTTACACCATGGCATAAAGCCTAGACACCTTCTTCTGCAGTCCCAAACAAGCCACCATACTAAAGCAGTTCAAGCAAGGGCAGATATTCTCTTCTGACTTTACCCACTATCAGGCAGTAACAAAAAGCTGGAAATAATAATATCTTGGATGACTACAACAGTGTACTGAGAAAGCCTGGGTTTACTTTTCTTCTTCTCTTACCCTCTCTTCATTTGGTGTTTGTTACATCATAGCAAGCGGGTGACATTAAGCAAAACCAAAACCGCTTAATTTTAGCTAGTGGTGTCTAATGCATTTAATTTGCCCTGCACTTGCCTGTTTCTGGCCAGAACCTGGAGCTGTTAATTTTCTTAGCAGACTGAAAAGAAATCAGTAGGTCACATGTGTAAGACTAGCAGGTTACTTCTGGGAATTTATGGATCTACATTCTTTGCTATCTTTATGTGCTGGAGGTTACCAGCGTCGGCTCAAGTTTGCTTTGGACGGTGTCATCTTTGAAGGTGTCTGTAAAGACTTGGCTTGCTTAATTTTTATTTTAGTGGTAATAAGCCCCGTTTTATGTTACCAGATGAAAATGAGTCAGGAAGGCCTGAATAAAAAACACAGAGACCTACTGTACTTCAAAAATTACTTATGGAGCCATTATTTATCTGGTCAGGTAACTGTGTAATATTTCTAGTAATTTTTCATTCTATGGATTATTACAACACAATAACTTGTCCTTTTTGAAGCTGTGTCAATGCAGTATTGTGGACTGGTGTAATAAAGTCGTCGTGTTGCTACTTAGATATCAAAGTAAAAGTAAGAGGTGTCATCAAGGGGCTTCAATCAATTGTTGGTATTGATGAACAGGCATTTACTAATATGTAATGACAGGTGATGAGAGAAGTCTTTTGAAATGTTGGTATTAGTGAGGGAGAGAGACTTTTAGAAGGCATAACTTACAGGTCCATAGCAGACAGCTGCCTGCATAAAGGAGCTGCTAATGATAGTAAGATTCCAAATACTTTGATTAAGATATAATCTATTGCTCTCAACTTGTTTGCTTCAGATTTAGAGCCTGATGAGGCTCTGTGGGAGGCAGACACCCTGTCACTCCTGTAGGATGTTTTTTTTCTCTTTATTTTCATTCAAACCTTAGCACAAGTACATAAGTCATCTTGGCAGCGGGGACATTGGTTCACCGAAGAGTCAGGTGAATCTTCAAAGCTGAAACTGGAAGACAGATGACAAAAACTAGATAGTATGTGCATCGGTCTTCCAGGTTGTCATGAAATGATGCTGCTAACAGCTTTATCTATAGTGATTTTCTACTTGTTCTTCTTCAATATGGGACAAGATACTGCTCCTCCTGTCTGCTGGTCCAACAAGCTGTAGGAAAAATGAGTTGCTAAGTGTCAAACAAACCCTAACCATGCCACCCTACACAGGGGTCACTGGAAAGGGGAATGATGTTATGGAAATGACCAGTAGGTCTACCTCATCTGTCTTGCTACTTTTCTGTGGACGCAAAGAAGACAGGCTGCACAGCAGGACCAATTGGCACGGCATGGCCTGGTCCATAGGTAAAATGTTTCTCAGGGAACAGTTTGCGGGCTAGTGATGTATGATATGCTATTGTGACAGGACTTTATAAATGAGTACGTACTAAATGATAGAATGCCAGAGAACCTGGAAAAGCTGGAACAAATTAGCTGTTGCTGTATTAATTAAATCTAGCTCATTCCAGTTGTTTTGAGTATGGTCAAATGGATTAACCCAGTGTAATACTTTTAAATCTCATGAACACATTTTTTAATGTAGAATAAGAGTGCAGTGTAGGGTGTTAGTGCAGGAGCATCATTCTGTCCATGTATACAAACCTCAAATGAGTGTACTTACTCCCCAGTAGTGAAGTAGTTGTGATTTTGATGTCTGTCACATTTCAGAATTGTGTGGAGCATTGTGATTAAAAATGCCTCCTAATGCTGCTGCTTTTCCTTTCACCAGAGGCCAGCAGAAACTGTAGATGAAGAAGAAGATGCAGAAGAGGAAAATGACATGGGAGAGGAGGCATATAAAGGAGAGGAAGAATATCCAGAATTGAGTAGAGATGAAAGTGGGGAAACAGTTAAAGAAAAAAGTGAAGTGGAAGAAAACAAGAAGAATTTAAATGAGAATTATGGAGATGAAGCAGAAGAAGCAGAGAATTATGACCAAGCAGAGGAAGAGGAACTTACCCATTTAAATGGCAAGAAAAATGAAGAAAATGGTGAGGGAATGGAGCACTTGAACTACCAAGGTGATCTTCGGCATGAAGAAGAAATAAAAGAGGAGGATTATGACAGTCAGAACCAGGTGAGTGTTTATTCTTTCAGTTTGTTGTTCTTAAGTTATTGTTCCTCATTCATCTCAGCCCCAGGCTTCTCAGCTAGTCTCTAAGTAGCTCACTCCTGATAAGGTCCTGAGAGCACTTATGAGAACTTCTGTTTGTGGTAAAAGCTGTTTTCTTTCTGTATAGATCAGTTACATCAGTAATTATGTTATATGCCCTCCAACTGAGAAAGCAGATATTTCTTGCCATTTGATGAATCTGCATCTCCTGCTTTCCTGAGTATGCTGAATTTTGAAAAAATGTAATAAAAAAATCCTTGCAATTTTCAGAAAAGCATAATTATTATATATTTCTACACTATATTGTCCTTTAGGACTGGGTGTGCTCATGAAACCACAGTGCCTCATTATTTTGATGAGTTGACTTTCACAGAAGTTGCATTTCATAAAGGGCTCTTGCCATTGCTTTGTAGAAGTTTCATCTCCTTTTCTTAGAAATCGGAAAAGATAGTGGAGATGAACAAGATCCTGAAAGCAAGGGGCTTTAGTTGGTTTAAAAAGAAATATCCCATTCATTTAGGAGGCATGGTAGCATGCTGTTGGCTTAGATGGAGGCATGCAGCCCAGAAAAATAAAGTGGACTGCCCTGACTGTCAGATGAACCGACCAGTGAACAGAATGTGGGAAACTAATTGTTTTGTTTGATGGGGAGAATCCAGATATGGGAAGAGTGGGATTCTTGAGCATCAGAAGGAGAACAACTTGCTGTACATTCCCTGCCTATAGGCTGCTGAAAAAGACTCTTCCTCTGCTTCTTGTGACACTGGGAATGGTTTCTCGCACCTTGCAACTGGGCTTTCTTCTGTTTCTGTACAACACACAAGAACATTTTTCAATTAAGAAAGCTGAGTAATGTGGCATTTTCTTGGGCCCTGAATTTATTCTATGCTTGATATGTTGGGTTTTTTGTTTGTTTTTAGAGAAGCTGAAGTTATTTATAGAAGTGGAGAAAGTGAGTGAGCATTCACTTTAAATGGATGTGTGGGTAACTGGATGTTTGATGAAAGAACTGGGGCGGAACCTCTAATTTGAGTACTTTCTCCTTTGGAAGGTATATAAGCATAAGTTAAATAAAAATGTCAATGTGATCACTCTTGGAAAACATTTTTTCATGTTATGAATACCTTGTGGAAATGTTAGTATGAAGTGCTAACACTGTATTGAATTGAATTGAAATCTTTGTTGCCCGATTAAGTTAACAGTACCTGTCCTTTTTCTCTAGGTTGATTCCCATCTTGAAAAAACATCCACAAATCCAAGGGTGACAATCACCAGCCCACAGGAAAGTGAAAAAAACGACCAGGGCAATGACTGTGCTGCAGTTGCATAGATAGAAAAAATGTAATGAGCAGAAAAGGAAATATTATAATACTTCAAATATAAACCATGTCATTTTTTGTGATTGATAACTTATAATGCAACGATAGGTTGAGAATCCACATATTGAAACTTGAGATGATAATACCCTATGGACTGATATAGAAAACAAACATTAATAGCTACTAGAAGAACATCGAATTATTTTTACAAAGTAGGATTTTCTGATAGAATTTGAGGGGGGAAATACAAGAGGCCTGCATAATAGCATTAGAAATAAATGAACTATTCTGTGGTATAAGATGATTACAGTGATAGAATAACCACAAAAATTACACTGCTCCAGAAAAAGGAAAAAAACCAAACCTGCCCACCCAAATTCAATGTCAAAACTTCTTCGCTTATTTGCTCAGAAAAGAGAAACAATTTTTTACTTTTAACGAGGACATATGTAGTTTTTCCTTTAAAATTCCACATTATATATATGATTTCCAGGCATAATATTAAGATATAATTAGAATATGTTCCTCACTTAATGGACTTATGCTCACAAAAAATGGTGTGCTATAATGAGGTGTCAGTCCCAATGTTACTAAATAATGGATTTTCAATATATGAATTAGAATAGTTAGTTTTTACATTCATAAATAGTACTTATTTAGCACTGTGAATGTATGTAGCCAGCCTGCAATACTGCAACTTGTTCCCATTTGTAGCAAGAAGTCTTGTGGATTGTTCTGCACTGATTCACTAAACAGAGAATTGTTACCATAGTGGAAAAAAAAAAGTAAAGTAAGAGTATGGAGCAGGTTGGTTTCAAAAGTTGAGTTTGGATGGATTTGTAATTCAGTCTATGTGACATTTAATTTATTAATGAAAAAAAAAAATGAATAGGCCTGGATTCAGACTGAAATTGCCATGAAACCATTGCTGTCAACGGAGCCATTTTAATATGAAACACATTAGGATGAGCTCGCCAGTTTTCTGTGAAAGTCAGCAACAATTGCTGCATTTATGAATCCTCTACATAGCCTTAATGGTTGGAAGTGTATCATCATCTTTTTGAGCAAGCTGGCTCCTGGTAGGCTGTGGCTTAATTTGCATTAGTAAATAAGGCATTGATCCACAGTATTAGTTCCCTTAATGACACCAGTTCCATTGCTCTTATCATTTCTCTGTTAGTAATGGGAATAATTTGTAGTTTACAGAAATACAGCCCTGAGCATAATTTCATTAATTATCCAAAAGAAATAGTGGGTTTCCTTATCACTAATGATGGTAAATTATTACTATGAGAAAATAAATGTCATTTTTGTTGATTTCATGCCATTAAGACAAAAAATTACATTTATGAACTAATTCAACTTGAAGCACTGTTTGAGGAATGTGAAGAACCACTTGTCATGACTGAAACTCATACAAACATCTTCACTTTTTCTACTAACTATTAAATATATTTTTCCAATGGAATAGAAACACGTAGAGATCCTTCAGCATTGTTTCTGAGTACTAACAATGTAAGTAAAACCCGATAATATTAAAACCCATAGGAATGGGGTTAGAACAGTTTGCCCTGTGGCATCTCTAAATTGTCTATGATTCGTGTGTCCTTTGCTGAACTGTCCAACAAAGATCTGAGGGAATATTACATTTGCCAGCCACTCAAAATAAGCTCCTAATTTAGCCAGGCTCTTAAGCAAGTATGTATGCTTCTTTTATTTCATACAGCAATTAAGCCTACGCTAGAATATCTTTGATTTCACAAATATCTTTGATTTCACTGGGATTTAAGAAGACATTTAAAGTTAAGCAGAAGTAAAAAACAACCAACACAACACACCACACCCCCACCCCAGACAGAATGAATAAAATAATTGTACTTGTTAGTGAGGAAAAATGACACAGATAAATCCTCTAGGAACCTTTATGGTTAATCCTGCACTGAAATAATATATGCAGTAGCAGATTAAAAGCCCTCAAACAATACTTAACCAGCCAGAGACGGCAGCTCTGTCTCCTTGGGGAGCTTAGGGGAATTTACCCACTGAAAGTTCTGTGCAAAGCTGACCAAGGAAAATGGCTAATGCTGTGTCTTTGCTCACTTAGAGCTGAATAGCTCATATGCTTACCAGTAAGCACACACTTGTGTTGATGTGTTGATGAAGCAAGACAAATAACAGTGATCTTGGCCTGGCATTACTATGAACGGGCTCTTTGCCGGAAGTTAATGGTGCACCAAGCACAGGACTCTACTTGCTGTCATCTTATTGCAGATTAAGACTTGAATAACCTCCGAGATATTCTTCATCCTCAAAAGTTTGAAGTTAAATTGACATCCCAAAGTATCTGATGGCCATACTTAGTTTGGAGAATGTTTCCCTCAAAATGTTGTACCTAGAAACAGTATTTAGAAGAAACTGAGGGAATTGTATGGTGATACTTTTCTCCCTTTGGTTTCTATTTATAGCTTCTGTCCACCAACAGTTTCTGTCATTTCTTCCCTTTTCCCCAGATGTTCAAGGGAAAGTCTTCCATGTTTAAAAGACTTACAAACATCAATAAGAGTAATGTAAAAGCTTAAACTAAATTCTAGGGAAGTGTAATATGATAATTTTCTTTCATGGGAACATGAAATCCCTATGAGGATTATTCAGCCTTTAAGATGTTTTCCCCTCTGTTTTCTTTTAAGAAAGACGGGATATATTTCTTCAGAATAGCAAATCAGACTTTTTGGAAATAGAGATATAACCATTTTATCATTCATCTTACAACACTGACAACATGAATTTTGTATCAGGATTTTTCTATAGAGAAACTAGTTTATGCATAACAAATACTTCTGCTGTTAAAGTAGAAATTAAACAAGAAGTGTACAGGTTGTCTTGCTAATAGTTCTTCTGTCTGGATTTGCTGTGTGTGATGGCTTAACTCAGTTTTACATGAGAAATACATTATTTTGTTAAGCTGTGTTATTTTAAGCTTATATGCAACAGTTCTGTGGGGTTTTTTTAAGGCTTGTTTTCTTGTTTTGGTTTTATTTTTAAAAATAATTTGCTATTAAAGAGAACTAGCATACAGGTATTCCTGTGTTTTTTGTCTCATATCAAGGCCCGTTTGATGTTAAGTCTATCTGTTTATAAAGACTGACTTTATAAACCTGGTGGTTTTGCAGCTGATAGGATTCTCCCATAACTAGAACTTAAAAAAAAAATAAAAATCGCATTTGGTAGTTTTCGTATTGCAACTATGAAAGAAAATATGCTGACAATTCAGCTGTTACATAGTTATAAATCTAAGTTATAAATCTAAGAATAACAGCACAGTTAAACTGGCCATTGGTTTTTAATGTCATTGTTCAGATTAGGACTGGATTATCGGTATGTATATACTGTTCAGCTGATAATCAACAAATAAGCTGAGTTTTGTCTTGTTCACTGGCAATGTTTGAGGAAACTATCAAAACTTCTAGATGTCTCCCTGCTGAAACTCCTAATTTCAGCAGAGCATTAAAGCATGTGCTCAAATTCCATAGGACTGCAGTTTTTCATTAAATTTTATCTAATACTTCGGTGCTTTGGCATATCAGAGCCAAAACAAAGTCTCATCTAAAGTAAAGTGAAATAAACCTGTGTGCAGAAGGAAAAACGAGTAAATGTAAGTATTCTGATTACCTCAAAATATGGGGAAAGGACTGTTGCCTGGGCATTTTGATTGACTATCCCAAAGGTACATTAAAATAACTGTTAGATAATAAATGTAAGTACAAAATGAAGTATCTCAAGGAAGGGTGTATTTATTAAGCAGTAGCAATCAGAATGATTTAATGGGATGCAGCTCAAGGTTGCATCGTTTTGGGTGGCTGATAGCCTTCGATCTAAGTTTTAATCAAAAGAAGCGCTTTAGACATGGCAAGAAACAGTGAAGCCGTTCACTATCTTTAGATTATTCTGCATGTTCATGTTTGTATGCATTAACTTATAGGCTTGTGTGTGAATGCTGTAACTGAATGCACTTGCTGTGTGTTCACACATACTGCACACATAAATAATGTGCATATATAATAATCTAATCTTGTTATGTCGTTAGCAATGGGAAAAATATTACTGATTGTAGCTGAAATTTGCTATGATTACACAAGAAAATATAGCTAAATCTAGTAATAACTAACCTCATAAAAAGGGTGATTTTTAAGTTATGTATACACTTTGGTGCTTTGCTGAGCCAAGCTCAGAAAGCTTGAGGCCCTGAAGTACAGTGGAAATAGCAGCCCAAAACCAACTGGGAGCTATGTGGGTCATAAGGAAGTGGACAAGATTTGGAAAATTCAAGAAAGAAAATACAAGTGATACTACAACATGTGATACCAAAACTTTCAAAGGTTTTTTGTATTAGCTACAGTGCAGGGAAGATCTTATTTAAAGAAAGGGGTATTTTGTAACCGTGGGAAGACTTCCAATAACCTATGCGGTTACTAGGAATGCCTTTAAATGTTCATATTTTTCTTGCAGTCACCTACAACTGTGATGATACTTAGCTTTAATATTTGCGATTTTATAAATGAATCGCTAATTCAGTTATACTTTTCCCTTGTCCTCAGTGGCACTGAAATCTAATTCAAAATACAGGTTTTAATATTTGAGAGCATCTACTCTCTAATCCCCAAAAGGTTTCAAAACCTCTTGTTTGGTGTAAACTAGAATGAATTTAATTCTCTATAAAATGATTCACAGTTCTGTATATCAAGAACATGTAGATTCATGATTATGGTTAATAGATTTTCAAAGGCACCGGTTTTATGCATACTATTTATACTGTGAACTCTCTGATTAGTGTCATGCATTTCAATGTAAAAACCAATGTCAGGTCTCTCTTCTGCAAGAATTGTTTGCCTGGGTGCTCACTCTCATATTCTGGGCCCCAGCCTCTATGGTGGCACTGTTATACGTGTGCCACTGGTGAAGTCAAGCTCCTCATCCAAGCTCCCTCTGTGGAATCATTTTTGAAGGCAGTTATATTTCCATACTCCAAAATAAGACATGAAAAAGATTTGTCCGAGGCTAAATTCTTCTCCTGAAGACCCAAGTTACAGCCTCAACACCAGCGATTTCCAGGAGAGTGGTCCTGCCCTGTGCCTGGCTTCCAGGTGTGCAAAAAAGCGCCAGCCAGGTCTTCAAACCACCACACTTTGCACACTGGCCTCACCGGTAATACTGGCTTCGGTCCTCTAGGCTCTCCAGGTCATGACTGGAGAAAAATTGCCCTTCAGGGGATGACACAAAATATCTGAGATCCTGGCTGAGTCACCCTTAATGGAAGGGGCAGCTTAAGAATTCGCCTCAAATTGGATGATGTGGAAGGATAATGTCCATTTGGGATCCACTTCAAAATCCTTCCCCTTTCCCCTCCTACTTTGAAGAAGCTGACTTTCACAGGAAGGATAAACTTCGGCTGGTGCTTGCAAAAGGCAATAATAGAATGCAATAAAGCATAAATAACGTAATACCATTGCATTGTGAACTGACAATGAGAGTCACTTTTGTCCTGAAGTCTAAAACACTTCAAGCCTCACCTTTTCACCATTTGGAGTGAAATCCCATTTTCCCCATGGTGGGAGAATCTTTTGAGACATTGAACAAAAGGTTTTGTAAGCAGAGTCTAAGGGAAACTACATTTCTTAAGACTGACTGCATTGCTTTCAGATCTTTTTAGGGCCATCCCTTCTCTCTTCTTTCTCATACTGTCTATATCAGAAATCAAAAAGAAACTTGTCAGCTTTCAAACAGGAAAACATTTGAGTTTCCTCCTCCTTCAAAAACTGTTCAACTCCACAGAAGCATGGTTAGAAGCTCGTATTCCAAATTCAGTGCATTATCTGGTAGGATAGATCCTGTCATGATGCTGAAAAACACTAAGATTACATCATTTATTTTTAAGCAAGATTTAAAAAAATTAAAAAGGTAATCTTACTGACATTAGTCATTAAGAAAACAGCTCCCAAACCTCCCTTTTCTCCCGTAGCTGAAGACAACTTGCCCACACTGTGAGCACGCCCGCTGCACACTGGCAGCTGATCCAGCTGCTTCCCAGGTGAAACTTGTAACAGGGAGACTCTGGCTCTCAGGGCTGTGGGGTCAGCATTGGCTCTGGCAGCGTGGCCGATACCCCTGGCTGCAGCCTGCCCTGCTTCTTGCCCTTCCCTGCCGTACCCATAGCCGGAGCCGCAGCCGTACGTCTTGTGGAGCTGTGCTGGCTGGCTGTGCCCCTTACTCCTGGCCTTGGCTCACTCTCCCAGCGCAGGTGAATTGTGCAAGCGAGGCTCAGCCCCCCCTGTTTCTCACAGCTGCAGCCTGGGAAGGGGGCTGCATGGGAGGAGATAAGCTGGGGGGCCCTTTGGGACTCTTGCTTGAGAGGCTGGGAACAGCCAGCCCTGGTGAGGGAGTGATAAGTACCCCAGCCTTCAGCTGAAGCAGTTTCATGGAAGAACCAGCTGAATATCACAGAAGCGAGGAGCTGGGAATTAGGAGACCACAAAGTCAATGCTTGAGGTAGGAGGGAATGGCTGTTTTATTTGCGAGTACTTAAGGGATGGGTACCATCCCATTGCCTTTGTGCTCACGTGGGGTGACTGGATTCTCCTGCTCTTGAGGGAAAAAGATATCTTCAGGCCTCAGTGATATGTAGATTTTTCTGCTTGTCTTAGTTGGGAAGGAATTCTGATTTGACTAGAGATTTGACTGATTTAAACTCTTCTGCCTCAGTGATGACGCAGTGGTGTTGGAGATGAGCAGCCATGGTGCTGCTGCTGCGCTTCGGATACCCAGCTTGGTATCCTCATGCAGAAGTTGCCCTTGTTTCCTCTACTGCCATCATGGTTTCACTACTGCATGCCATCGCTTCTGTTTCTCTGCTGCATTTGCTTCTTCCGGCATGGTTGTGAGAAATGGTATTTCTGAAAATAATGCCTGTGCTCCCTGTTATTTCTTGGTTAGAGGTTGTTGGTGCAAAGCTGGCATCCTCAGAGAAGCCTGAGCTTTACACCTTCCCCTGCCATTCTCTTACTGCTCCCACTGCCCCAGACTTAACACCAAACAGAAATTAACTTGGTAAGCCAAGAGCTAGGATTTGCATCCACTGTTTAGTAGTATCTTTTTGCAGAGAAAGAAAAGTGGATGAAGGCTATTTCTGCTTTTCATGCAACACAAGATCTAGTTCAAGGTGACTGAAGAGGTCATCGTTCAAAGCTTCCTGACCACGTGGTTAGAAGTAGCTTATCCCAGGACAAGGAAGGTAGGGATGCTAAAGCCCTTGGGTGCTTCTGGCTGTGGACCTCACCTGCAAGCACATCTGATGCTTGCAGATGGGCACATGTGTGCAAAGGGAGGCAGCCGCCTGCTGCAGCAGCATTGCGCCCGCTCATGGGGATTAGAGCCTTTCCCTGGCAGAGCCTTCTCCAGCACGAGTTTCTGTGGGCAAACTGAAGCACAGGGGTTTTTGCATAAAAAGTGTGGGTTGTTTTTTTTTCTGGGCGGGAGGGTAGTTCATCTCAAAGGCCTTAAAGTTAGTGTTAGGCTTTTTTCACTTACTAACACCCATCCACACTCAGGTATATTGCTGCAGCTCTGCAGCAGGGAGAGCCATCGCCCTGCAAAGGGCCCCTGAACTTGGCTGCTGGGGGGTGGGCAGGTGCCTAGCTGGTGGGCGAGGGAAGGAGATCGTGGCCTGCTGACTGACCTCCTCATGTTTGCCGCTGCTTTCAGGCAAATGCCTGCGTCTCTGGAAGCCTGTTGCTTCCACTGGGAAATGAAGAGGACTGCGCATAACACTTCCCTGTCAGGGCTCCCATACTGAAAGGAGCGATGCATGTGTCAGGCGCTCAGCAGCACGTCTATCCGTGGGTAGTCAGCTCCACCCACCCATAGCTCATTTAGCGGGCACGCAGTGCTCCCAGCAGCTCTGCCCCCTTTACTGCTCACCCCTGCTTACAAGCAATGAGCCTGTGCTACACTAATTCCCTCACGTGTGGCACGCAGACCATAGTCTTTGACACCTCTGGCTTCTGTGATTTGCTGTGCATGTGCCCAAAGGCAGGTGTGACACATGCAGGAGACACGGCCAGAGGGGCCCTTGCGGAGCAGCTCTGGAGATACTTTGGTGCATGCTTTGGGGGTTCTTCTAAACCAGCATCTGTGTGATCCGCTGCTGGGTGTTTTGAAGGTGAGGACTTAGTGGCTTGGTCTACACTGCTCTTGGAGAGTGGTTTGGGAACTGCCTTCTGTATGCTTGCCTGCTGGGTCGCTTGCGGATGGCCTGTATGAATAGACTTGGCAGCATACCAGACAGGGACCAGAGCCCTCTCAACATGGATGCCATGCATGCATCTGCAGGGAGAAAACAACCTGGCTATTGTCTCTGGAGCTACTTTTGAGCTGAGCCCTTTGGTGTATGCCATTGGTTCAGGCAGGTCAACTTCTGCGTGGTCTGGAGGATGCTCTCCTGTCATACCTCAGGCTAAGCATGTGTGGTGTCTGGAGAAAGAGCAGTTTGGTTCAGAGGGCAATGCTGGGCCACTCCTCGGAGGGCAGTCCCTGCCGCTGTAGGGACGGTGGTAGGGCAGAGGACCCAGAGAACGCTCCATGTCAGGGCAAAGATTTGATGGAAGCTCATGCAGAGATATGGTTAAACACGAGACACATTTAAACCAACTCACTCAACCTATTGCTTTCCACAGTTACATGATTGCCTGGAGGCCAGCACAAGCTAGTT
The DNA here is from genome assembly GCF_000687185.1 of Egretta garzetta. NCBI lineage: Eukaryota > Metazoa > Chordata > Aves > Pelecaniformes > Ardeidae > Egretta > Egretta garzetta. Next base: position 2,611,969 of record NW_009259588.1, read on the forward strand.
GCAGTCCATTTTTTTGTGATTTTTTGCTACACAGGGGCTTGTTACACGTGCTGCAATCATCTCTCTTTAATGGGTGTCCATTCCAAGGGACCAAGCTCCTACCACAGCCCGTGGCATAAGTACTCCAAGAGATATTGATGTCTTACCCCAGGGAAATCTGAGACCTTGGCTCTCAGGGCATGTGGAAGTTCATGTGGCTCCTATGGTGGTTTTGGAAAAATGCTGGAGCTGCTCCTACCCTCAGAGCTCAGCTACAGGACAGAGCTGAGAGGTTTATGGCTATACTGTGTCTCAGAGGCTGCCTCTGCTCTGCTTTGCACTGGTGGTCTGCCTTGCTCTGGGCCAGCCCAGTCACCTCTGCTTTGCCAGGGGAGGTGCAGATGGAGGTGCAGATGAGCCCACTTGGTTGTGGTCTCACAGAGCGGTGAGCCAGAGCCAACCAGCCTCTGTGTGGGGGGTACTGAGGAACTCTCTGACAACCTTTGCTTCTCAGAGATAGTGGCAAAGTGTTCAGCACTCTTTGAAGTAAGTGGGGTTTTTTCTTGGCACAAACTTGCTCTGGTTTCAGGAGAAATCCCTTTGCAAGGGGTCAGGTGAGAGCGGAACCCAGTCTGAGCAAGAACTATCAGAACAGATTTCTTTATTATGGTGTATTAAAGGGGAAAATGTGTCCTCACCCTGGGGACAATGCACTTGTCCAAGAATAAGGTCCTCATGCTTGTCTAGCCATCTGCGGTGAACAGAATATTGATGTTAAAAGTTGTTTTTTTTTTTAAAATGTACACTTCCATGAAGGCTTTAGCCACTGTATTTATGTTGTTCTGGTCACAGGTTTTAGGCCTGCAGCAAGTTTTTCTGTGCTTTCATTATTCACTGACTATCTTTTCTGATCTTCACTGACAGATGACTAATAATGATGCTTGAAATGCTACATTTTGCCAGATCTCCCCCTGCTTGCTTCTCTTCCCTTCATCTCCCTCCTGCCTGTGATGCAGACCTGCCTCCCCGTGCTGCTGTTTCAGGCAGGCACATTTTGCACCCCCTCCAAGATGTGCCTGGGGCAGGGGTCCCTCTCACCGCACCCCTGCTGCTGTGGGGAAAATAGCATGGAGGGTAAGGAAGGAATTATCAGGGCACGAGGTTGCTGAAGGAGGCAGGGAGAGAAAGGGCAGCAGATGCTGAAGTCATTAGGCGAGTAGATGCAGGGAAATAATGACATCCCAGAAAGGCCTCTCGCTGGCCAAACAAGTATCCTCCCAGCCTCAGACTGTGGGGTGCCTTTAGCCAGGCAACGGCCTGAAGCCACGAGTCTTGAGGCTGAAATTGCTGCAGCAGCATATCTAGTACATTGTTAAATTGACGAGCTTATTAGCAGTGTTTAAAAATGATCTCCCATCTTTATTTGCAAAAACCCATGACTGGTAAATTATGGAAGAAATGGGTCTGCAAAAAACCAACTGCAGATGATTAGGCAAAACAATAAAACCAGTTACTTGCATGCTGTCTCTTCTGTTTGTGGGGCCGTTAGAAGTATTGACCTGACTTACTGTTAATATACAGAGATTATTTTCATAGCAGTCCCTCTGTAAATTATCTGACAGCAAAACTGAGCTTTGCCCTGCTTAATGTATAGCAAGTGAACTAATGCAGGAAACGTGTGCTGTGTGGTCTGCTGTGTGTCCAGATAAGAGCTGAAGAAAATCAGGGTGTGGATGGATCATTTGCCCAGAGATCAGAAGGCTCCTGAAGGAGCACGCGTTGTCTCTAAATATTGGAAATAGGAGGAGGCTGCGTGGGTCTCCCCGTTTGCGATGATGTTCCTCAGGGACGAACTGTGCCATGGGGATGACCTGGCAAAACCCAAACATCGCTTCCGTAAGTGGTGCGTGGGCATTAACCCCAAACGGGCAGCGTGGGGTAGCGTCTGTAGAGAGGCTGCTTCTCTCGGCAGTGGAAGTGGTGGGATGAGGAGGGAGCAAGGCTGTGCCCCTAAAGCCTGCTCAGGGAGCATCGTATGGTCTTGCTGCCCCTGATGTGCAGTGAGCTGAGAGGGCAGCCTGCGGTGTAATGGCAGGATGACCGGTCAGTGCTGAACGATCCAAAGCGCCAATTCCTTTATTTTACCAAAACTGTTGCTCTGCTATTAGCCCTGTGATAGAAATCAGATTGGCAAGGTGCATCCAGCTAAGGTTCTTGCAGTCTTTTGCTGTCTCACTTGGATTTCATGTTCTCAGGGGCTGAATGGTCCCCCCTAATGTGCAGGTTCAGCTGCTGCTCTCCCCCTGCCAAACCTCTCTCTCTGCTGGCTGCTGGTCAGGATGCTGCAGCCTCCCCACTCTGCTGCTGCTGCTGATTTTGTGAAGAGCTGTTTGCTTGCACTTGCGCATGATTAAAAATCTCATACTTGGAAATGGCAGGCTGAGGCTGTAGCAGAAACTGGAAACTAAATCTGCTCACAGTCAGCTCAGGAGGAGGGGACATTTCCACGTCTCTGCCATTGTCTGTGATTCACTGCGCACTGGGAACAAATGGAAGATAAAGGGGTCAAGACAGCCTGGAGGGGGGGGAGGACAGAACAGATGCTGAAGAGAAGCCTTTTCTGCACAGTGTGGTAGGTGAAGCAGACCTAACCTTCAGGAGAGCATGTATCAACAAAAATGAAGTCAGTGATTACCACTCAGACTGAAAAAATGTGATTTCTTTCACCACAATTGCAGAGAAAATGGTACTGGGCTATGGTTGCATTCTAATTATTAAGCCAAATGAGGCTGGAAGAGGGACAAGAAATAAGGTGAGCATGAAGAAACTGAAAGAAGCCTCTTAGGTGGGGAGGTCAGGCGGTTAGAAAAAGAAGAAAGAGCTTGGCTGCTCAAGCCGTATTTTATTTTGCACTAGGGAGTCCATTAATGTGCCCTTTGGAAAGGTGATGGCAGCCAGCGCTGGGAGAGGAAGTCTCAGGCAGTCCTGGGGTGGAGTGTGCACTTCAGTTTGGTGGGGATGGGAATAGGGAAAAAGACATATGATAGGGAA
>NW_009259588.1:2615079-2620305 GCF_000687185.1 Egretta garzetta
GCCCTCTGCCTCACTGTAAAGTTCCCAGAGAGCTTGGCTGCCCCTCACTGCTCCTACGCTGGAGGCTATACGGCAGGCGTTTTCCATGAGAACAGCAAAAAGCACATCTCCACTGCTCTTTTGCTGATGCTTCAGTTCCTGCACCGAAGGATGAATGTGTTAAAATATTACAAGGAAATGGATCTTGAAAATGTTTGTCATGTGTGTTAGACTTTCCAGGATGTGGCTTCTTAATGGGAGCAGAGTAATTTTCTGCTCAGTATTTCTACAAAAGCCCTACGTGGCGCTGATCCTCTGCTGTGAAGGATTGCAGCCTCGGGAGGTCTCAATTCTGGAAAAGCTCTAAGTGACTGAAACAAGGGTTTACTGAGGTGAAATGTGCACGGCAACGTTAGCCATGACAGCATTACCAGCTTTGCTGCTGCTGCTAAATCCCAAACGTATTTCCTACCCCAGTAAGCTTCAGTAAGATCCTCGAGGGTTTTTCTTTTTTCCCTAACACCTGGGTAATGCCATGCGTGACTCACCCTCTCTCCTACTGTCAAAGCACGTTCAGTTCTGCAGCAGCAGTGCATGGTGAAAACCGAATGCCTGGAGCTTGTATCAGCTCTATCCATTGCCTGTCGGGTCAGCTGTCTGCTGGACAAAAATCTAGCAACGCTTGCACGTGTGTACCTACACGCAGGGTGTGCTTTCAGGAAAGCTGTATACCCACATAGCTTCTTGGGGTAAGCAAGCCCAGCCTGTGCTTACTTTTCCAGCTGGATTTTCAGTCAGACTTCCAGCACAGCGTTAACAAAAGGTAGGGGGAGAGAAGGGACTCGGTAATAGCTGCAGGAGCCCTCACTTTCATTTCCTTCAGTGAACTTCACTGTAAAACTTCAAATGTCACATTTCCTCCATGCACAATTTTTAATTAAAACCTCTCTACTGAAAAGGTCAGGACGGCTTGACTCTCTGCTGCCCTTGCACTGATAGCCCGACAGCAGTGACAGCTAACAGCAGTAAACAAAATTCCTCCCAACCTGAAAAGAAAGCACAGAGGACCCTCTCTGCCTGGAATAGCAAAGGAAGGGCAGCAGCGACTGCCTGTCCCTGTGTCCCAGTGCTGCCGCGTGCCTTGTGAGGAACAGCTGCCCGTCATCCCTGTTCTTGCTGGCTGCCCTCATAAATAACACATGGCTCCTTGCCGTACCCGTCCTCCCATCTTTTCCTCTTTAGCACCGCTTCATCTGCTTCTCCCCCCAAGATTACAATATTATTTGTAAGCATTGGGTGCAATGTGCTTTTGCACTTCTAATATATGGGTGCCAGTGAATTGTTGGATGCACCAGAAGCTACTTCTCTTCATTCTCTGTGATCACACGCACGTGGCGAGCTCCTGCTGTCCAGCTTTTCAGTGCTGATGTTTGCAATTGCGTTGCTAAGATAGGGACCTTCTTTTCAGAAGAAAATCTTATTTCCAATGCTGTTGTCAGCCACGATATTTATTGCAGATTCAGCTGAAACTTCCAAACACCTATGCTCTGATTTAAGTTGTGGACCACAAAATGTGGAAGGGAAGGAGCAGGGCTGTTACCATGTACCTGTCATTAGTGTGCTGGAATCTTTTTTTTTATTCACCACCAAAGTGACATCCCCACCTATGAACACTGAAAACACAGACTGCAATAAGAGACCGGTCAGTTTTGACTGCCGTTTTCTCCTTTCAAACTGAAGTATAAGATTTATAGAGAAACATGTTTGATTAGAAAGAGACTTTTCACAAAATCTATGGTTGGCTCACGCCTAGAATTTTATTCAATCCATTCAAAAAATAGACAGAACTATAAGGTGGCACATATTGTCAGAGAGTACAAACGTCACATCTTTTTTTTTTTTTTTTTTACAGTTTAATTTAAATCCATAGATTAAGACAGTGAAATAATTGCCCTGGGTGGGAAAATAATTAAGGGTCTTCCGTGAAAGGACAAGTCTTCAGGTAAGCATTTACACAAATGTATCTGGTTAAGCATAACTTTTTCTATCCTCTATAAAAATATAAACAGCATTTCAAAATGTCTTTAGATAAGCATGTCAAGGTCATCTAACATGGCATTAATGTACTGACAGAACATGGGGCCTGGGCATATCAAACCACATTTAGTAATCCATACCCAGCCAAAACTGAAACATTTTGTATAATCGTCAAACATGATACAATATAGTGAAAAAAAAAAAAAAAAATCAAACCAAAGATACACAAGTATGTTCCTCCTCCCATATGCATTCTTTATTTTGTATTTTTTGTTAATTTGGCAATGACCAAGACAAAAGTGGCAGTTTTGCACAGGGCAGTTGTAACTCGGGATCACATAGAACTTGCTTTTCCCAGAACATAACGTTGCTGGGAAGCAACGTGTGCCAGGATCAAATTAAGGGCACTCGTTGTCACGTATGTTTTACCTGTGCCGTATTACTTTGATACTGGCTGTAGCATGGGACAGGAGGACAAGTGCAAATTACAAGGGCAGAATCTTGGCTTCCCAGACAGCAGAACCAGACAGTGAAAGTAAGACTAAACCGTATTTTAAAGGCAAGAAGGAAATTAAACAAAAAGCCAACTCATCTAAACAGTGGGATGTAGGGCGTTCCTGGTACAGCTGTCGTAAACGCACCCTGTGTTTTCCAGGGATGCGATCTGATAAGCTAAACACCTCACCGTTGTTGCAGGGACTTATTGGTTCAACACAGATTAAAATGTTCAAATACATCGAATATATTGGTCACAGGTCTAATCACATAATTTCCCTTTTCCCAATCCTAGATTTGTATTGGAGCAGCTTCCCCATCAGCTGTGTGTTTGTACAGCAGAGCACTCGATGTAATTGACTAGCACGTATGCCAACAACAGCTGGTATTTTCTAGTTAAAGTGATCTACAAGTGAGAAACAAAACCTAGGGAAAGGGTCAGGTTTCAGATAAAGGTTGGACGTTTTGAACTTTGGACAAAGTGACGGGTATCTTTGATTCTCCCGGTGCTGGCGCTTTTGTGACTGGGTTTGCATGGGCTTTTATATCGGCTATTCTCTCTTTAAATCTTTGCTGGAGGTACTTTTCTTCTTTGGAGTAACTTTTAGCAAAAGCAGACATCAGCAGACACGCCGCCACGGTGGACCCTCCGACGCAAAACAAGATTGCTCCCGCCAGCTTGCATATATCAAGGGACCCATTAAACTGAATGGCACGGGTATCCACCACCACAAAATCATCTTTCCCGAGAGCTTCGATTTTCGGTGGCACAATAAAACCCACTACAAGAACCGTTAAACCTATCAGCATAAAAGCCGTCCCAGAGATGAGTCCGACCTGGAAAACAAGCAAACAAACAAACAAAAAATTAATATGCCTTTCCAGTTTTTAGTTGGTAAGTGGTCCTAGGAGGCATTTAGCTTTCAGTGTCTTGCAGGTACAGTTCTCTCTTCTAGGAGAAGGCTGATATTTTTCTTTCAGGTCATATGTGGCCCTACTAGAACACATGGAGAAACCTGTCTTTTTACAACTCATATTTATATAACGCAGTACTGACATCTCTGGAAACAATAGAGTATGCATCTAAACATCTAAATAGCATTTCACGTCCAAAGGCCCCATCACAGAAGAGGATCACAGTTTAACCCCAGTGCTGTGCGACTGATTATTTCTTTAGCTTAAGGTGGTGGTTAGCACCAACAGTTCAGTCCCCACCGATAGCCTGTCTCATGTCCTTGCTTTTACTCCACGAAATGTCATTCCTCTGCAGGGATTAGAAGGAAGTTGCTATTGCCAAGAAGAGATCACAGAATACTTCTAGCACATTTCAAGTATGTAAGTACAACATTTAGTTCTCACAGAATGGCCCTACTGTCAAAGCAGAGGCATTGGATTAGGTGGCCTCACAGGCCCCTTCCAACCTCTGGTGTTCTCCCATTCTGTCAGGCTCCCTGACCTTAACGGAGATCTTGCTGTTTGCTTGATCCCTAGGTCACACAGTCCCATAGTTACTGCTGTTAACCTACCAGCCCTACTCCCAATAATCTGGCAAGACTACTGTGGGTGCAGAGCAGAGGTAAACTACATGCTAGGGGTGGGGTTTCCCAGACAAGACTTTGATGTTTCAGTGATGTGGCTCCTTGTGACAGAGAAACTAGAGGATCCAAAGACCCCAGAACTCCCTCGGAAGCTGATGTATCTTGGTAAGAGCACCCTGCTTTCAGACAGATGGTTATTCAGTTATCTCGTGGAAAAGTGAGCAACAGAAGGCCTTTCTGGATGAATACCTAAAGCCATTAGTTACATGGGAAAGTCTTGAAATGCGAGTTTCTCTCTCCAGTAAACAGCAATGGGCAGTACCTTCCAGAATGTAGAGTTCCACCTGCTAGGCGATCTCTGGATCTGAAAATCATCCTCATACTCCCAAATTGAAGCTGTGCAGTCCTCATAAAACTGATGCAGGTAGGACCGAACTCCGTAGCGTTGGTACCCTCCCTCGGTGCTGCCCTGTGCATGCTTGGACCCGCAGATGTCAGCATAGGCGCTCATCCTTCCTACCTGTAATGAGAGGTTTCATGCAAAGTGGATCATTATCGATATGGCAGGAGAGAAAAGCTGGCTACAAACTCTCCAGATGACACAAAGAAAAGCAGCCCAGGAAAGACCTTTCCTTCACTTTTTTTCCAAACCAAGAAATGAGCCTGGTAGAGTTGCACATGGTGACTCAGCTCAGGTGAACCCAAGGCACCCAGCATCTTGGCGCAGCGCAGCACAGCCTAAAGGTGCTGCAGAGAACATTCCCTCCCAGGCTGCCCGCTCCCCATCTTTCACACTAGCCTGCTACTGTGTTTCCATAGAGACTGAAAAAAAGCAGGATATACCAGGTAACAAAAGCCAGCATCCCTCACATTGCCTCTCATCCAGACTGCTTCTGTCAGTTAACTAGAGTTTGCAACCTTAGGAACTTTCCAAACTGCCAGGTAAGGCTTTTTTAATGTTTTTGCCTGAGCTTTTGAAGTGCAGGACTAAGCATTGGTACAACAAGCATAGCCATGAGAAACAGAGGCAAAATAAGTCCTAGACAGATTGAAACTGTGTATGTCCTGTACTTAAATATGGATAATTAAAAATGAAGAAGATGGGATGCCATAACAGCACCAATCTGCTCACTGAAGAGAGTGAAAGGGAAATACTAAACCCATGGCAAACCACTGT
>NW_009259588.1:2620445-2623313 GCF_000687185.1 Egretta garzetta
GATTTTAATAGAATCAGAATTTGACCTGCTATGAAAACTACCAACGATGTTCCCTACTTTTTTTCCACTTCATGGAAGTTATTCTAATACACCAAATTTGTATTTAACTATGCAGGTCCCAGGCCTGAACTTGCTTGCACATGTTGCGATGCTACTGAATCCATTGAAGTAATACCAGCCCCTAAAAAAAACTTGAGCAACAGGTTGCTGACTGACTTCTCTTTAAGGAAGTTCAAAAAGTCTTAGTCCAAAGGGAACTGTTAATCAGTACTTGCATCTGAATGTCACAGCTCAATTTGTATCAGCGTTAAGCAGTTCATCTGATTGCCACAGCAATTTTACTTAAGAGGGAAGGAAGGCAGGTTGGACATGCTCATGGCAGCTAGGAGCTCCCAATTTTGCAGCCCTTTGCCCTTCAGGAATGGGTGCTCTCGCTGGGTATGTTTTTCTTGCATACTCAGGTATTTCAAATGCTGCTGCGTTTAAATCAAGCAGAAGCCAGGAAGTACAGCTAAGGAATGGCAACAGCCTGAATAAAAAGGGGGTTGCTTTTTCTCTTTTGGAGCCTGTTTGTTCTTTTGCAAAAGAGTTCTTTTCATTTCCCTTGGGATTCCCTCCTGCTGTTTATTCCTCACCCGACAAGAGAGGAAAATAAGTCCTCTTTTCGCACTGCCACCACTTCTTCAACAGCTAGCTGCCATCTTCCACAGGACAAGCACTGAAGAGTTCTCATAAAACCAGGGTTCTGCCCACCTCATAAAAATATCTTGGGGTGAAAGGAGAGGATGAAGCAACAGTGTAGTTTATCATAACTGCCCCAGCTCTCACACACAGGGTCACGCAGCTTGTACCTCAAAGATAAGAATACTTTATGTCCATATCCCTCAGCATGTCTCTTGGTTATGAGTAAGCAAGCACTCCATCCCTCACATCAGAAAGAGAAGAAAGTAAAGAGGCCAACCAAAGCTCTGCAGGGACTCACCCTCTCAGGTGCTTACTTAGATCTTTATTCTCGCATCAACCCTACCTCCTTAAATAAATTATTCTTAACTCCTTGTCAGCTTAAGTCATTCAGGTAAGCATAATTAGCATCACCTAATGAGCAGAAAGGGAGATATCTTCCCCAGGTGTAAGTGGCTCCACAAGGTCAACACAGGGAAGGACCAGCCCTAACATGACCAGATAGTATGGCCCACCAAAGCTCACTTGCATTACTCTGGCTGCCACCAGGAGACAGTTTTAGAGCTGGTTTGGTTTCTCCAGAATTCCAAAAGCAGCTGAAGCACACTGCCGAGTCTGAACCAGCAACTGTAGTTATTGCAATTAAATGAAGAAAACTCAATGTAATGTGACAGAAAGCAGCATGAATGCTGCCTGCAGACAGTGCAGCGAATGCAAGGTTTAGGAGAGAGAGAGAGAGAGAGAGAGAGAGAGAGAGAAAGAGTATAGCGTTTCTGAGAGCTTGATGAGGAATTGCCTTAAGAGCCACACAGCCTGGAATCGCTTCTATTACACATAGATTCTTTAGCAATCTAAACTGCTAATGGGTGGGTTTGGTCAGGCATATGAGCAAAATGATAAATAAGAGCTGGGAGGAAGAATAGAAAACAAAAGAAAGATCTTTTGTTTGAAAGAGTTGTGATAGCATCAAATAGTATGACCTTTTAAAATGGAAGGGAAAAAAAAAAAAAGACTGCCAGCATCATTAATTCTTTTCAAGCACTGCATAACGTTAGTCCTACTGAACATTTCCTTTATGCCCAGATTCTTCCACTTATAAGTAATCTCCTATCTTTTGCAAAATATCTTGTCCCTTAGAGAGAAGGGAAGGCAGCTTCCCAGCCCTATATGACTCATTGAAGCAGCCCCGTAATTTGGCCTAAAATGGTCTCTTTCCTCAGCTGCAATGTCAACATTAAGGTGGTTCTCTCTACTTAGAGATGAGGCAGAGGAACTGAAACAGTCGAGTATGGTGGGAGAAAACATCTCTCCATAAATAAAAAGTAAATTGATCCTGTGACACACCTTTCCATTGGATTAATAAATACTGCAGCAGCTATGATCTCTTGAGTGTTGATGTGAATTTGCATGTCTCACTTCCACAGCTGAGAAACTAAATGCTGAAATACTGGGAAACTTTTACTAAAAAGACAAGAGTCACCGTTAACCCAAATCTGTGCTACACACGAGCTTAGAACATGCACCCAGGCTGCAGGAAGTGGTTTAATCATTAAAAGTTTTTCAGTGCCTAAACCTGAGGTGCCTAGGAACCCACGAGAGATGCATGATCACAGCTTCAGTGCACACCACTGCGTAGTAGCAATCCATCCCCTAGCAACTTTTGTTTCCATGGCAAAAGCTGTCCTGTTTACTTTGAGCTTTACTATTCTCTACTGATCTGGGGAGATGTGACTGGATTAGTGAACAGGCAGATTAAAAGACGAGCAAGCTCCAAGAAAAATTACCCAATAAATTTCCCAACTACTTTGCTTTCTTATTGAGGGGTTGGACACATTTAAAAAAAAAAAAAAATGTTAAGGTATTGGCATCTGAAAGGCAGGACAAAGCAAATAAGGATGTGCCATTGCTCCGCGACACCACCCAGCCACCAAACGTAAGCCACACGTGCCGGTGGGTTTGCACAGGCCAAGTCCCCCTCTCCCTTCTCCAGATTTACACGCCTTGACCCTTCTGTTCAGAGGGGCCACGTTTCCACTCTCCACCGACAGAGAACGGGACCCCTGCGAAGAGTGAATCCTGGAATAGATACCCTGCCTCCGAGATGGCCTTTCTGATGCCTCGGCTACCTGTCATGCCGGCGCCCGGCACCTTGCCAGGCCAGAGGCCGGGCCAAGCCCTGCTCGGCCT
>NW_009259588.1:2624402-2654567 GCF_000687185.1 Egretta garzetta
CCCGCCTTTTAATCAGCGTTGAAAAATGCAGAGAACTCAGTGCTTTGCTATTTGTCCGGTCGAGTGGATAGACACCACGAAAAGCAACACATGAGCTGCGAAGAATAAGGCGCTGAAACCTGCGGCTTGGGGAAATAAATCTGTCAGCAGGAGACCCAAGTGGACTGTTAAGAGAAACAGGGTGCAGCTGAGGGCCAAGCATTAGTGTCTTGGGTCTGCCCCGCTAACAACAGGTTGGTTGTGTAGTGGGAAAAGATTTCAAGTTTGGGGAATTAAGGAAGCTGGTGAGGGCAGAGTTAGAGAGCATGACAAGGCACTAAGAGCTGGAGATGCTAAAACGTGTCCCGCAAAGAGGCAGTATGTAATTTCTCTGAAAAAGGGCAAGAAAGCTAAAGAGTTGTTTCAATGCTCTCTACTGAAATATGCAGAAAAATAGAGTATCGTTGTATGGAGGAAAGACGGAAGCGCATTAAAGCAAAACAGGGTGGTATTAGCCAAAGGAAAACCAATGTCTTTTTAAAGTGCTTAAATCACTGTAGTATGTGAAGAAGAAGGTGAGATTAATGGTGATTTCATTAATAGCGATACCCAAGCTCCTTTGAAAAAATCCTGCATTTGATGACAACAGTAAGTTTGAGCAATTGCAAACTCGGAGTCGTAAAAGTAGCTGTTAAAAAAGAGCAAGCAAGGGATTACATTTGGAGGAAGAAATGCTGTTTTCAGTGGATTTCATCCTGTCCTTCCAAAGCTGTTACGTCTTCCTTTTTTTCACATAATGAGTAATGCCAAAAGTGGTTCCCCTGACCTGAGCAGAGCTACTTCCACAGCAGTATACTATTCGGTGAGTAGTGTTGGCATACCCCAGCCCAAGGCAACTAACAAGGCAATAAATGACAATCATTTGTGAAGAACCAGGAAAATGCAGTGAAGTGATAGAAGAGTGAAAAGCAGGATGGAATATCAGTCTTAAAAGAGATTTTCTGATGGATTCTCCTGTAAGACTAATACCAGATTTCCGTGTAGTATCACAGTTAGGACTGAATGCTGCTTTATCCCGGATGAGGAAGATGTCTTCTACAGAAAAAGCAATTAATCTACAGGAGCTGTCCTCTCTCTATTCACAAAGCTAGTTTCTTTTGAGTACTCACCTACTGACAAAGGGAATAAATAAAAGTAATACGAAACACCTGTGCTGGCGCAGTACAATTTTGTTTCCTGACACAGAAGTGATAAGCTCAGTGAACCGAGACAAATGAGTATCGTAGCAATGGGGATGTTTGCAACAACGCCAGAAATGATCTGTGAACTCCAGATTAAGAACCCCGAAGGCTAACCATTGATAATCTCAGAAGTTGCTTTTAGTGCACTTGTAGTGCATTAGGAAAACCATAAACTCAGTCTGAGATCAGAGCTGTTCTTGAAGTATAGCTGAGCTTGGTTACGAAAGGCATCAAACAGAGGAGTGTAAATGTCCTGTTTAGCCTGGAAATCAGTAATGTCAAAGCAAAGTTGTTTTAGAATACCAGGACCTATAGGTCATGGTGTGGCTCAGGATGTGAGCTGCTGTTATATGAAGGAATTTCCAAATTTAGGTTTTTCCTCAGTTGCCAGCTTTGACAAAATTTAGGCTGTTTATCCTGAAGGCTTCAGCCGGGGGTGGCATGGAGAGCAAGTGTTATATTCTACTTCAAGCTGTAGATGTTGTTAACTTGATTATTTTTTTTCCCTTGTGGAGAGGGAACCCAAGCCTAGTGCTTTCCTTATCTTCCACCTGCTGCGCTAAAGGTTTGTGATGGACAGTCCTGAGCATGCCGAGGAAAAAATTCTGTATTGTCAAGAACTTCTGTAGGTGGTGGTGTTGGTTGCCATAGAATTTACAGGCTTCTCTCTTACTGAGAGGTGAAGTGATTGTATCAGCCAGTTTGGTGAACGCAGCTTAGTTAGCTTCTGGGAGCCTGTGCTGAACAGGAGAAATTACAGCTTCTGGAAAACATGTTCCTCTTGTAGCAAAATGCAGCAATTGGTATGAGACTCATGTTCACTGACTTGCAGATGTCTGTCCCTATTTGCTTAATGGCGATGGCAAGCTTCCAGAGGCTCTTCTTTGGTTTCACGTGGTGCGGAAAGCCATGGCCTGAATAGTTCTGCTGCAGTGACATTATTGACACCGTTGCCTGTCCTTCCCTTCCCAGTGCCTGGCTCATCTTCAGCTGGAGAGCAAGGCCTGTAACACTCCCACTTCTTGGAAAACCTTCCGTTGATGCAGAAACACAAGGAGCAGCTCGGGCATCTAAAGGCGATCCCACCCATGTTCCACACTTTAAAGGACAGCAGAAGAGCTGAACAGAGGGAGCTTTTTCCACTGCAGAAGTGGCTGAAGAGGGCCATGAGGAGCAGGAGCTAATAGCTGTCATCTGCCCTGCTTCTAGCTTTGAGTCTCCTCCAGGAACTGTTGCTGCCGTTCAGGTGGTGCCTCTAAGTGGGCAGAAATACTGGGGAGGAATGGGGCAAAAAGGCAGAGGTCAGTTGAGGTCTGTAGCGCTTTTGTGGTGCTCTTTCTGCTGCCACTGTAGCAGTTCACTGTGGCAGGACTAGAGGAGGCTGCAAGGGGAAAGGTAGCAGTTTCTCATCCCCTCCCATGTGGCATTCAGAGCAGTTGCTCCCTCATGGGGTGCCCGGTATCCACGCTGTTTTCTGACAGCAGAACATGGAGGACAAATCCATAGCTGCCACAAGTGCAGATTCAACACGCTAGCTTAAAAGGCGGGAATACCTCTGTGAGCATGTTGGGTTCTTGCCTGCCTTCGGCCTGCCTGAAATGAGATCGGTGTCTTCTTCCAGCTACTTTTGGAGAGATACCTGATGAGAAAGGCTGGTTCTGGGGGAGGCAGCTGTTGCCATTCTCTCTGCACACTGACTTAAATCAAGTAGCCAGAGAGGGTGTATTATAAAGAGTATTTTATTTTTCAAAACTTCTGATGCAGAGGGTGGTTTATGAATGAAAGGGTGTTTTTTTCAGACCTTAGACAAATATTGCCAGCTGCTCCATTCCTGTTTTATCTGAGGTGATTTGCCTGTTGATATTGTCTAGAAATCTGTGCTTGGCTACTTGTTTTTCAAATATTGCTGTATTTCCCAGTGCTTCAGAATGTTCTAGCTGGCAAAAATGATTAATTGTGATAATTTGTCATATTCTGCCATCACCATCTTTGGATATAGATTTGTCCTTGTCCCCCGAGCCAGAAATACAGAAGAGGCTTTCTTGACAGTTGAAATCATAAATCTAGGTGCTTTTTTCTGTCTTACCCTGAAAATATATGGGCTGGGAATTGTTATTTCTCTTTTTCATTCTTGTTGGTGCTGGTGAATTTGAATATTATGATACCAGGGAGTATTTGGGAGCTGTCTAATCCAAAACACATGTAGATGAGTGATTGAAGACCTGGCAACAACTGGGATTTTGTATGAGGGAGCGAACATTTGCCTGTGAGGGGATGCTGGGTAAAGAAGGATAGGCAGGAGGAATTAGAAGTATTCCAGTGACCCATCTTCACTCAGAGACTGCCTCCACTTATCACGTTTCTGTTTCCAGAGTTCAGTAAGAAACTTGCTTGCTCTTAGGCCTGATTGCTTTCAAATAAGCTTTGCAGGTGCAGTGAGTCTGCAGGGTTTAGAGGCAAAAAGCCTTCATTTAGATCCAAATGAAATGGAAAAATGTCAAACCCACCATTTTCTAGAAGTGTCAAGCGTTGGACAGCAAATGTGTGCAGCAGTATTTTATTTGCAGCAGCTACTACTACCGCTAGACGGCTGTGTTGTTTTAAAATACACTGCCTATGAAGATCAGTGCCTAGGAGCTTGGGTTAATTTATAAAATTTGGTTTCTCAAGGGAAGTGTAATTCAAAGCCAAGGGCAGGTGGGGGGAAACTATTCAGAATCAGTCTAAGAAATTCAGTTTTCTCGAGAGGAGACATGGTGTAAGGTACATTCAAGTGCTGAGCACCCTTGTCAAGAGCAGACTTTCAAGAGTGCTCGTGTCCCAGTGGGACAGCCAGCTGGGGGCCGAGTTTCCGGGCGTGCTGAGCTGTGGCTGCCACGTGCATGGGTTACTGTGCTTGAGTGGGTTAGGCCACGTCAGATGAGTTTCTCTCCCTGCTGTATTCCTGCCTCCTGTGCCTGTAAAGAAAAATGCGTGAACCAAAGCGACTTTTGGTAACTCTTCCATGCCTGCATTTTCAGTTCCCATAGGCAGGGTTGCTAAAGATGCTCCACATGCCATGTGCCAAGTTCTTCTGTGTTTTGGTGCCCACATGGAAATGGGAGCGTCTGAAAATTTGACCTCTACTGTGAACATTGAGTGTCGTGAGGGTAATGTTAATAACTGCTCTCAAAATGCCCTGGAGTCTTAATGCTTTGTCTGGCTGATCACTATCCCAGAAGTCATTATACTGCTTCCTATCAGCTTTTCTTAAACTGGATGGCTTTTATAAAGCAGCCATTGTATGTTTATAAAGCAATTACTCTGTGGTTGGTCTCTTACATACCTTTATGTATAATCCAAATGTTAACATGGCAGAGTGAAGGTAGTACGCAGATACAGTGTAATCAATGCTAACGGAGTTTTAAAAGGCATATTTTGATTAGGCCGAAGATGGGAAGGACGACACCGTGATGTTGTTATGGCCCAGGTATACTGGCAGTGTCTGTGAGTGGCTGTTCTTAAGCAGGAACCGCATTGTCTGGAGGATGCTGTACAAACTTCTGTGCAAAGGCATCTTCTGGTTCAAGGAGTTATTTGGTTTTGTTGTCTAAAAGTGTAATCACACTGTATTTGTAATGTAATTAGCCACTATCAAGTGCCAATTGCCAGGCTGTCACTGATTGTCTGTTAATCTATATTTCTTGTTCGGAGAACACTGCTGGATTTTAGTGATGAAAGTCTCCAAATAATTACTTTCCTGAACGCAGTGAGAAGGATCACATGAATGCCATCTTAGCTTTTGCAGCCAACTATATATTTATATTTCAAGAGAACCTGTGTCTGACTGCAACCCAAAGACAGCACCTGTGTTGCAATGAGGCTCTCTGGAACTTTTAACCTCTATTTAGAAGGAAAACCACCAAACTTAGGAGAGCATGCACTGATTCTTCATGTGATTTATAGGTGTTATGACAGAATAAATGTGTCAAATCTGTCCATGGTGTTTGAATAGAGACACGAGGGAAATGTTATCTTCTTTTTAGCTAGTCCAGTAAAAATGTGGTTCCGCCTTTGACCCTGATGCACTTTTTGGACTGGTGGGATTACAGACAGGTACCCTCGAGAGAGCAGAACACAATCTATTACTTCTGAACTAAAAAGAATTGAAGTTCTGTGGTGACATTGTCCACCTTAATTAATTGATGATGTTCAAAAGTAAATAGGCAAGAATCACAGGTGGCCCGGTTCTACTCTCATGGACACGTGAGAGTGAAAAGACTCACCGTGTGCTCTTTGATGTATAAACCAGCAAGATTTGACGTATAAACCATGCAAGTATCATCCTTTTGACATTATCCTTGGACTTGCATGTAGGACATTTAAAACTTTGCTGCTGTTGTGAAGATGTCACAAGGACAAATTGGTTGATGTAAATCTTTTGCTTGTGCCTATAGAGTTTTAAAGCCCTTTTGATTTCTATAACCATATGTCACAGGGAGTGTGGTGCTCTGTGCTTGGTAGAGCTAATTCACCAGAGGACCTTTTCTAAAGTTGTTATTTGCATTGCCACCAAAAACATTTCATTGTTTTTTGTTGCCCCTCAAGGATGAACCACCTGCACTTATCTTGATTAATATTGTTTTGTTTACAAAGAGAGCGTAATAATCACTCATTTGTTTGAACAGAGTAGAATAACAGTTGTGTGCAGACTTCCTGAGGAAGTTCCCTAACAGAATCTGTTTCCCTGTCTCCCTTCTGCTGTTTGCTTGCTTGGTGTTATATGCTATTATATGCTAGCTGCCTAAGTGTTGAAAGAGGAGTAATTCCTTTGAAGTCAGGGATCAGTTAAAAGTACAGAGAGGTCCTGTGTCCATCTAGCCACCTGTGTCTGATGGTGGCCAGGGGAAGGTGATGTAGAAGGATTACAAAAACAGGGCAATCACATCAGGTTCTCTAAGCTCTTAGCTTCTGACAGCATGCAGCCTAGGGACTTACAGACTACAGGAAATCATAGCCCCCTCTTCAAGTTTAATAGCTGTTAATGAACCTTCTCTTGTGAACTTAGGAGTTTCACTGCTTTTTGAATCTGCTTTTGCTTTTGGCAACTGCTGCAATGGGTTGTGGTCTTAATTTACTGTGCAAAGGGAATCATGTTCCAGGTATCTCTGCAGAATGAATTTTTGATGGGGAAGTCAGTCGCTTTTTCATTCTATGCCCTCGTTTAATAGCATGCTCAGGACAGCAGCTTGCTCCAGGTATTTTCTGCAGAAAAGGCCCAGGTCTTCAAATCTGCTTTGGAATCTACTTATTCAGGCAATGACATTTCACTGAAGAGAGTTAAGCCCTTTGAAATCAATGAAACATAGTTGCCTAAGTAATACAGTTGAGTGCCTTTTGTTTTTTTTATCTGAGGAAATTAATATGTGTGGGGGTTTTTTACCACTTCACGCTCTACAGTGCATTAATGTCCCAATCATTTTTTACTTGATAATAAGATGATCGTGATGCCACTGACATAGTTTGGTGGGTACTGACATCGCTTGGAACTTTCACTGGGTCACCAGCTATGCCTTTTTAGTTAGCTAGCATTAGGGGTTCTGAATACAATCCAAATGTTCTACAACTAGAAGTGGAAAAATAAGCATCATCCATTCGTGACTGATATACCTGGCATTCAAAGAAAATTCTCTAATTCTCTTGCTTATGTTATCTATTTCAAGGCTGAAAGATACCATTATACTTTTCTATTCAACCTCTCTTACAATCAAGGGCAATAATTCTGTTCTCCAGCTTTTGGAATTATTTTACTGATTTCATAAATGAACACATTTATTTTGACAGATTGTATCTTCACTGAAAAAAAAGGATTGGGAAAAGGAAATATATTTTTATTTGGTTCAGTGGAGAAAACAAAAATTGGAAGGAGAAAGGAAAGATTTTGAAAAAACAATTTGATAATGCACTATTAAAAATTAAATATTTCAAGTGACATTCGATATTTCAAAATATTTCTGTTTTGAAACTTAATCCTTTGACTCTTCCATTTAAAATAGTAGTTTGTCTTTGTTTAATAAATAGACCAAGACAGAGAGAAAAAAGATGAGACAAAGAAATTGAATAGTCCCCAAATGAAAGAAAACCTCTCATTTTGTGTCAGTCCAAAATAAGTGTTTGTGTTTTGCAACCAAACTAACCATTCCTTTGTTTCTCCAGCTATAGTAAGGGTAATGACTTTCTTGGTTACTTATTCCAGTGGTTAAATGGTCTTGCTGTTGAAAAGGTGCATCTTGGTCATAATCTGTTTGATGACATTGAACTAGACTATGGCTTTTATAGGAGAGGCTTTTTAGTTGATTTATAGCATTTTCATTGCTGTAGTCAACACTGTGGATATTGTAGTAGAGGCAATTTTTGGTAGTTAATGACTGTGATCTAAGAGAAAATAAGGTACTGTGATAAAGGGGTTTAAAACTAATGCAGTGCTAATGTAGGCTAGAAATGAGGAACATTATTCTAACTATAAGGCTAACTAATGGTTTTAACAGTTTGACTAGGAGTTTGCTAGGGTCTTCTCCATTCTATTTCTTAATCAAGATTGGCGGTCTTTTTGAAAGATGCCTCAGCCCACAAGAAACAACAGGCTTCATTCAGAAGTTGTCTGAAATCGTATAGCCTGAATTATGCAGAAGATGAGAAGACAATTTTGTGCTTTTCAGTATTATCTTGAAAGAGAGTAACATCTCTTATTACCTTTTGGCCAATAGTGTAGCTCCATTGAAGCTCCATTACTCAGCAGTAAGTGCTTCCTCAGTTTAGGTGGCTGTGCAGAATAAAACCCGAGGCTCTCTTTGTCTGAATCTTAATTGTATGGGTGGGAGTGATAAAAGTGTTTTTGCCAAGATGTTTGACTTCCTACCTGACTGTTGTAGCAATGGCATCCAAATACAATTTCAATGTGGTTATGTGGAAGAACAGCCTTGTAGTACTCCTCAGTTTCAAATTCCTTCAAGCCTTAGGCCAGGGACATTTTCAAATGCCTCTAGTACTTACTATACCAAGGCAGGTTACCATAAAGCATTTAGAATTACTACACAGAGATAAAGTGGTGTGAGGAAGTCTTCCAGACTTTCTTTGGCAGAGAGGTTAGGCAGTTTTTTTCAGACCTTTTGTGTTATCTAGAGTAGGGTTTTGGTGGTTGTATTGTTGCTAGTTTTTTTTTTTTTTTCAATTAAGCTTTGTTAGATAACGAATTAGCATTTCAAAATAAGACTATTCTGTTTCTTCATGATAAATCACAAAGGAGGAATTGCCTCAACAGAAAACCCAATTAAAACCTGCTGTCACAATGGCTCAAGGGCCTCCTGAATGCATGATTAACACTCTTGTGCCCTTTGACTTCCAGTTAATAGGTATTTAATCTATTACCCTATTTAAACCCAGCTTCAGGAGTGCCTTATAATGAGGTTCACTCACATTTGTTGCCTGGGCTATAAGGGGATGAGAATCTTAACTTCTTTTGTGGTAAAGTCAACAGAAGGGCTGTAGACATGAAAAGTGGTCAGAGTGAGACAGTTGGTACCAGCTCTTTCCGTTCTTTGGTGTGTGTAATGGCTGCTAATTAGTTTCTCAAGCCTTGACTTAAATTGCATGTTGCAAAATAAAAGTGAAGTTACTTCCAAGAATGAGCTTTGTCCCTGAGAGTGCTGAATGGAAGGAAGTTCATCTGCTAGTTGTGTGAGTTGGTTATAATTTCATGTACTTTTACATGGAGTTTGTGCACTTGACAATGGTACCCCTCAAGAGATAATGCTTGCATTGTAAGTTGTCCATTATGTACGTATGCTTAACTCTGAATAAATATTTCTTCAGAAATGACAGAGGAGAGAACTAGGTCTTGTCAGCATCTTTAATGTTTACTGCTGCCTCCATCTGCTGCTGCTATGTTTTCCTCTCTTGAGATCCAGTTTGTTTTGACTCTTACTCCCCTTGTATATTAATTACGTTTATGCTGTGCTCTTATTGATGAGGAAGAAGGTGATATTGAAAGGCCAGTAAGGAACTTGCTTTTTGTTATGTGGTTCTTTGGTGTGTGTAATGGCTGCTAATTAGTTTCTCAAGCCTTGACTTAAATTGCATGTTGCAAAATAAAAGTGAAGTTACTTCCAAGAATGAGCTTTGTCCCTGAGAGTGCTGAATGGAAGGAAGTTCATCTGCTAGTTGTGTGAGTTGGTTATAATTTCATGTACTTTTACATGGAGTTTGTGCACTTGACAATGGTACCCCTCAAGAGATAATGCTTGCATTGTAAGTTGTCCATTATGTACGTATGCTTAACTCTGAATAAATATTTCTTCAGAAATGACAGAGGAGAGAACTAGGTCTTGTCAGCATCTTTAATGTTTACTGCTGCCTCCATCTGCTGCTGCTATGTTTTCCTCTCTTGAGATCCAGTTTGTTTTGACTCTTACTCCCCTTGTATATTAATTACGTTTATGCTGTGCTCTTATTGATGAGGAAGAAGGTGATATTGAAAGGCCAGTAAGGAACTTGCTTTTTGTTATGTGTATCCGTTTACTTTGGTGATGTGTGAGCTTTATTCTGTTACACTTTTTGCATGTTTCTCTGTAATCCTGATCTTGCAAACTATGAGGGAAATCAGGAAAAACCCGTACTGCAATCCAAGACAAATTGGATTTTGCTATCAGTTATTGCTTAATGGGACCAGATATTTTATAGGCTCCTGTTGTCTTCTGTCTCTAGAACATGTGACCTGTTGGTTTGTGTCTTTTACTTAACAGGCCTTAAATGCATTTTGTGAGAAATACGGGGTGCTGTGCTCTGTAACTCTGGGAGGGAAAAAAGAACCTGTTGTTCTTGGCTTTTAGTCTCTTGACTGTTTTGATCACTTCATTTATTAAGGGCACAATTTGAGGTAGCAGGTTCTCATACCCACTGTTCTTTCATCTGAGAACATCCTGAACCCTGTGTGATACTGAGGTAACTAATGTACTTCCCAAGAAGGAAGATGTCTTGCCAACAATGCATTCATATCGTGCAGTAGACAATTAGCTCAACAAATAGCTACAGATAATGTACTCAGTGACTTGGGAGTGCAAACTTGAAACAGATGGGGCTATGAGGTCTTATTTCATGGACTTTTGGGTATCTTAGCACACATCCTTCAAGAACCCATTCCATCTTTGTGCAGTCCAATCGTTTGGCATGTAAATATGCTCAACGTCTGGTATATTTTGAGTGAGATAAGGCTGGAAATTAATAGAGAGGCAGTGATAGAAACAGGGCTAAGGGGTTTGATACCCATGGGTTTGAAGGCCTGAATCAACCTATAATTTGCTAAATTATCTGGTTATTTGCCTTTGCATACTATATTTCGCTGTATATATTAGCAACTGTACAGCTTTATGGAAAGATAATAAACTTTATCCTGAAGGCATGAGAAACAATGGCCAAAACTGAAGGCTCAAATCCTTTTGAAATTCACAGAAATATCTCAAGATTTTTATGTTCTTAGACCAGGCAATGAGTTAGGGAGTCAAATATGGCTGTCAGCTTCATCAAAGTTATCTAAGGTCGTGGTTATTGTAGATGGTATGATTTATGTTCAGCATGATGAGGGCTTATTAAATTCTACTCCTAATATCTAGTTCTTTACTTCTTAGTACTGACACTGAATGTTATAGGAAATTTTGGTAAACCACACTTCTATTCAACTTCTTGCTGTATTCCAGTGAGACACAACAGTTTACAAAGTATTTGGGGTGCACTTAGAAATGAGGTTCACTTTACTCTGACTTCCACAATGCTGGTTGCATTTTTATGTTCATAAGAATGTTCCCGTTCCTGGTATGCAGATACCTTGCATAAGGAACCTGCCTGCATTGTATAGCTCCTTACACAAAAATTGGTATTAAACACTAGTGAAGCTAATTTCATCTTTGTGTTTTTAATGAGAACTATGTAAGAATACCAAACAAGTTATGAAGATAATGATGTCTCAGAAACTCTGTAAGATACGATTTCTGGGCAAAAAAGAAAACTTGATCCTAGAATCTTTGTAGCTAACTCTTACAAACATAATCATTTTTTTTCATGGACGTTTCATGAGGGAGGACTCCAAAAGTACTAATTTATACTAAATTGATATAGCCCTGCTTGAAGTTGGAAAAAAGTGTCATGAATTTCGTCTTCTGGGACCTGTGGCCATAAAGCCAGAAAGTCTCTGAAATTTGAATTGCATTGCAGTACTCTTAATCTTGCAGAGGCTCGTGTTTCAAGGTGACTGGATTTTATGAGTATTGCTGCAGAAAAAGGTGGCAGCCAGAGCCTGGCTGTTGGACTGCTATGGGGTTGTTATGTCTCACAACACTGAACTACAGTCAACAGTTGGAACAGACCTGTAGTTTAACAAAATTTTCAGCACAGAGTGTTCATGCTGAGCAGTGTATATAATAATAAGTATCTTGTCTGGAGTGCCTGCCCAAGAAGCTTTTGCCAGGGCAAGAGCACAATGCTCTGACAAAGATGCTTTTAGTAAGACACCTACCTAAAATCGGGTAGAGTGTGACAATAGAGATAGCTACCTATTTGGTCACTGTTTGTTCTTGTTCCAGCTGGGTCCCCTGAGTAGACTCGACCATGTCAGAAAGTTTCCCAACTACTTGTTGTGGAAATAATCTCACCTCGTATCAAGCAAAATATGGTTTTAATTTGCTCAGTGTTATAATACTTGGAACTGCTGGCAATGGGCAATACTGTTTGGCTGATGGGGCTCATCACAGGCAATGTATTGCTATGATTTGTGTGAAGGAGGAGGCCTGATCAAATTTTCTTCTTGCTGTGTCCTCTGGCGTAAGACACTATATTTGGGAGCTGCCTTTCCTATCTGCTGACTCATTCGTGTCAAAAATAAAAAGAATGTTAGCCTTTTTTTAGACCAAGGAAACTGTTATAATTTTTATAGTACTTGGCATCTCTTAGAAACAGAAGCAGTTGTCTCTGCAGTTCTCAGCACTTCTGTAAGGTACATGTCTACCAGTAAATAAAACAGGCCAGTTCCTTTACTGTGGTCTTGAGGGCAGTTTGGCCTGGCATGGCTTCTGTCTGTAGGGCTAGAGGTATGTCTGTTCCCACTTTTCCTCACAATCCATGCTGCATGTGAGTAGTTTGCTCTGTGACCATGTCCTTGCATTGTCAGGGTGAGATGGGCGAAAATGGGGTCAGGCAGTGTGACAACAAGCAGTATCACCAGACAGTGCTCATACCTGCACCCTGGCTGGTTCACTAGTATAGACATGGCCATCACAGAATCATAGAATGTTTTGGGTTGGAAGGGTCCCCTAGAGATCATCTAGTCCAACCGCCCTGCAGTGAGCAGGGACACCACTAACTAGATCAGGTTTCTCAGAGCCCCATCCAACCCAGCCTTTAATGTTTCCAGGGATGGAGCCTTCACCACCTCTCTGGGCAACCAGTTCCAATATTTTGCTACCCTCATTGACCGTGGGGGACAGTAAT
This sequence comes from Egretta garzetta, assembly GCF_000687185.1. Taxonomy (NCBI): domain Eukaryota; kingdom Metazoa; phylum Chordata; class Aves; order Pelecaniformes; family Ardeidae; genus Egretta; species Egretta garzetta. Next base: position 2,637,140 of record NW_009259588.1, read on the forward strand.
GAAATTCCAGGTTTGTGCTCCAGAGTAGTTTATTCAGTGACATCTCCCTTCTGCTGCTTCCATATTCACATCCAGATCTTCTATCTGAATCTGAAGGAACTTGACTTTCTCTCAGCTCTGAGCCTAGAAGAGCTTATCAGTCAGCTGTGGCTGGATAAAATAGCCTTCATGGTCAGAGTGTACTGGAAGAAGCCTTGAGAGCTCCAACCCCCTTTTGTGTTTGATATATTGGCTACATATAGCCAGAGGATGATTTGCCACTTGACCTTTGTGTGTTCATTGACTTCACCAGTTGTACATGGGGTCACCTTTCCCTCCTTATGACACTTGTGAAGGGTTCCTGGTCTGTCTCAGTAGAGCTGAGCACAACTCACTACATAAATTGATAACATAATTAACTCCTTAATTGACCGAATTTTCAAAAGCCTACACTTTCAAATTTTCCTTCATGTCACCTGTGCTTGTTAAATTCGTTGCTAATCAAGAAATAAGTTGCTTAATTGCACCAAGATTCTGCCTGAGTCCTGGAAGTATTGAAGTTGTAAATTATGTGGTCCAGGCTGCTGTGAAGTTGTAATTGCATTTTAAAAGCTAACTGGATTACCACAGAGATGTCTTCTGTTAGGCATTAACACCTTCCTCAGGTGGTAAGGTCACAACATGGCATTTCTCATTGCTTTCCTCTGTCTTTGGTCTCTGTTCTTAGATTCTGCATGCCTGAATTTTCAGTGATGTGGGCAAATACATTTACAGGCATACCCATTTATAAATCTTATAATGACATGCAATAAATGTGGGCTTCTCTTGAAAACACATATACTGTGGTGTGTTACCTTTTTTTTTCTCCCCTAGACACATGAGGGAAGAATATACATTAACACTGTGGACCAGAGCCCCTCTTACTTATACTTTGTGGTGTTCGGACATTACTACAGATCTTGCCTGGTCTAATGTGGAGCGTCCCTTTTCCAGATACCTACTGGAGAATCTGGGAGCTAAATATTGTAGTGTTTGTACATCAGGAGAAGTGTGTAGCCATGGTCACTTAGGACCTAGTTTCAGAGCCGTGAAGCAGGTGCCAATAAGCCTTGGTAAGAACATGGAAACTGAGCCAGATAACCAGGGTTAAGTCTGGCTTGAGCACATCTGTATGAGTTGCAATCACATCTTGGGATTGCAGTGGGGGCATCTACCATTGAATAACTCTGTTCTAAGCAGTGCTTTTTATAAGGGTGTTTTTCAAAAGGCTAAATGAAGTTCCTTCAAACTGGCACATGTTCATTCTGTGGGTGGTCAAAGAGTGAGACAAAGCCGGTCTGGTACAACTAGCAGCTACCTCATAAGGACTGTTAGAGGATAGGTGTCATCTCAGGGAAGAGGGAAAGGTTAAGTGTGAGGCCTAATTTTTAAAATGGTTGAAGGAAGCTGAAGGGGAAATAGAAATAGAGGACCTGGAAAAGAGCTAATGGAGACTACAGACATAACTAATCATCATGGATGATGAATGGAGATACCATTCCAAAGCTTCTAAACAGGACAGTTGTGTACAAGGTAGTGTTCCTCTTGGCAATGTTGAGGCATTGCTGAATTCTTGTGTTTAGCCTTGAAATGTCCAGAAAGAGTCTGTTGGAGATTCAGAGGTAGTAAAACTAAAGCTTTCAGAAATATGCCCTTCAAAAGAAGTCTGCAGAAATTGTGCTGTTTAAAAAAGTGACTGAAGTTGGGGCATGAGATTTCAAGATGGCTACAAAAATGGGGATAATCAGCTGTCCACTAACACTATGGAGAACAAGACATACTGCACATTAAGAGTTTGTCTGGAATAATAGGAATATTTTTTTAACTGTGTATTCAGCTATACAGTTAAATATAGTTCTTAAAATTGTTATTCCAAAGAAATTCCTTAAGATAGACTACCTCTGTCAGGTTTTATTCTATAATTAATCCTGTCCTACACTTTTTTTTTTTAATTACTAACTCCCACGGGAGCCAATGGGAGAAAAGCATGCTTGAAAATCCCCTGAATTACATGATGAGGTGCTGATCTGTGAAAGCCCCTACATGGGATTTAAATACTTAAAATACCCTTGAGAAATCTGAGTATGAGGCCTTCCAAGGTTTTAAAACAGTGACTGAAGAGCCCTAAATTTGAGCATAAATTGTTCCTATGTTTTCTGAAAATGGAATTCATGAAGTGCTGAATATTTCAACAGGCTGCTCTAGTCTCTTGAGATCCACCTCTGCCTCTTCAAACGCTGTCGTTCCTGTGGTGCAGGTGCCTAAATATGTCTGATCTGAGGTTCTTGGTCCCACGTACTAGCATAAACTGACGTATGAGCCATGGCACATATGAAAGTTAACATCCATTGACTCTTCCACATCATAGGTGCCTTCTGAAAGTATTTTCTCCTGGGCTTCTCACAGTGGATTTTAGCAGATCTGTCAAGGACACTACCGCTCCTGTTCAAACTGGGCTGGTTTTGAAAATACCCTGTTTGCTCTATGATGATTGTTCTGTTCTCCTGGTTAGTCAGCTTTTAGAAACATCTCTCCTGCAATGAGATCACTTCTCTGCTCACTGCAAAGATTCTTCTCGAGTTGATTGATATTTAAGCATGTTAATATTTAAAGCTTGTGACTTTTGCTTCTCTTGTTTTTCCATTGTCTCATTAACAGCTGTAATCAACATCACCAATGACCTCCTAATACCATGCACCCTCTGCATTTCAGTACTTGCATACAACTTGCTCAGCACTTCTGTGTAAAGCTTGCCAACCCTCCCAGCCCCTCTGCATCGGAAGCTTACTTATTTCCAGTACAGAGTGAATGGTTTCCAGTCCTGCAAACTCCTTGCTCTGGGGAGAGGGATTGGGAGGAATCTGAAGCTAGCTAGCAAGGCTTCTGTCCTTTTTTTCAGTTTTTCACACAAGAGAGGTTGAACTCTATTCCTTCCTTGTACTGATTTCTTACAAGCGCATGTGCTATTTGGGGGAAGCATTTCTTCCAAATGTCTCCGCTCCCTGCTCCCCCGCAGTGTCTTTCTTTGTGCATCTCCTTCTGGTGAGGCTAGGTAGGCTTTGTGATGCAGGAACGAAACTAAAAAATTCATAGGCTTCTAATTTTAAGCTCAGAAACCTCTAGCGTAAGAAGTAAGGTTGCAGGCAGCTTCACTGTAATGTGTGAAGCTTTTGGTGTTCACTGGACCTAGAGAAGGATGCATGATGTTCTGAGAGTACTCCGTGACCTCTTCCACACTGAGCCCGTGTGAAGCGGGGAGTTGTGTCTTGCTTTGGTCCTTATGTGTGAGACTTCTAGAATAATGTAAATGAAGTTTGGAACCAGACCTTGAACAAATCCACTGACAGAAGGCTGTATTGCACCAGTCCCCTCAAGAGTCATGCTTGCTCACCTGCTTATATGTGTGATAAGCAACTGGATTCCCACTTCTCAAACAGATGACAGAGGAAGGACAGGAATTTTAGACAGTGCAAGTGGATCCAGAACTATGCCCTTTTAAAAATTTAAGATTGGCACCAGAATCTGGCAGTGTGCTGCCTCAGTCACTGTGAAGACCACTTCACTTTTAAAGCTTGTCACTTAAAGTTAGAATGTAGTTTTCCTCAGCAAAGGAAATGTGAAGCACTGCTTTTGTGGGCATGCAGGTGCATACAGCTAGGATGCCTTTGGGATAAAAGATGCCAAAAATCAAGTGAAAGGTAGATACTGTGAGTACTTCAGGTTAGAATGCTGTTCCAAAGGCTGTGGAAATAGTAGCCACAGCTTAGTCTGAACTGCTTTGGGACTGGGTTTAAGCTTTCTCATACAGCACTGCTTTCACTTTCTGTAGCATATACCATGCTGTCTCCATCCCTGGCAGTTTGCAGCACAGTTCAACTGCACTGTAGGAAGTGTGCACATCCTCCATCAAAGTAATTTTTGCTGGTAGCCTCTGCGTTCTTGGTGATTAACCAGCCTTATGTGTACCTGAGTCAGCCTCAACCCCCGACTGTTTCTATCAAAGATGCTTTTAATGGAAAAGGTGTTAATGGGAAAGGGCAGAAACAAGAAAGTTGTTAACTTGGAATTTTGTGTTTTGAAAGTCAAAGGGGCAAGTGCTCCTGCTGCATTTGCTGGAAAGAAAATTAAGAAAGCAACCAAAATCAATTATCCATGTGATAGCTGTTCCTTGGGTTCAAGGTGAAGTGGACAACTTTCTGAAGTTAAAATAAATACATGCAGCCTAAACCTGATGAAAGAGCAGGTTGCAGGCTACATACATATATCAAGAACTTGTACATTACTTGGTTTACATAAACTAATACATAAAATCCAAGTCCAGGTGGTCAAAAAGTGCTATCAAGTGTATGTATTTGCCTATATATATGTAAATAAATATATTATTTTAGGAGTTGTATTGAATTCCCAACTGCTTTGAGAAGGAGTGTCAAGGAGGAATATTCCATAACCGTTAAGTCTCATTCCAAGGACGCTGTTTTTACAGAAACACAGAGACAACAGTGCTTTCTCTGTACCTTTTGAGATATTTAAATCATTAGGATAACTAAATTCCATCGCTAGCTTTGAAAAATACAATCATAAGGCCTTCTGCCTCAAGCCCTACAATGACATTCTCCGTTTCCTTTTATTGCTACTTTCTGTATTTGGAGATGGTAGCGTACAGAATTTATTTGTCTGTCTTGATGTTCTGGCTTTGTTACTTAGTGAAAATCTCTCTCATCTGCCTGGCTAGGTTTTGGTCTTCAAAATCCCAAGAGACTAGTTTCTTAGAAAAGTGTGAAAGTGAGATTTTAATTATATCCTTTAAATTGTGCTTGGATATTAATCCCCCTTTAACTCCTAAAGAAATATCATGTTCTTTGAGTCTTTAGGCTACATCAGGCAAATTGCTGCAGTAACATCAAGCTGTGTGAAAAGGTTCAGGTCCATTATCCAGACAGTAATTAGCGAAGTACTAGAAACTACAGTTTGCAGTTCACTTCATATTACTGATTCTACAACTATTTCTAGGATGGTGGTGCCTAACTCATTGGGGATTTAGAGGAAACCAGTGCGGTTTATGTTAAGCTTGTGAGTTGGGGGGGTATGGTTAGGACTCCTGTGCTCAGGCTTTGCTTACTTTCCTCCCACAGCTGTAGTGATGGTGAATGAGGTAGAAGTTGTATTTTGTCCTCCGTCGTGATTCAGAGGCTGTTAGGAACGACTCTGAGGAAAAATACCCAAGAATATTGAATTGCTGACCAAGCACAATATTCCTGTGATCTTACAGGAGTATAAAAGCTGACTGACTTTGTCACAGGACTAATGTACAAGTAGAACTACTGTTCTGCTGTTGCAGTCCTCTCTGTTGGCTCACTTTCATGCTGCTCGTACGTTGGTCTGGGAGGGAGCAGACCACCTTTCTGAGGTTGTGTGCTAGAGTTTTTCACACTCAGATTAGAAGTGACGTGTGCTGCAAAAAACACAGTGAGAGAGTGATTCTTCTCTTTTGAAGTGAGACAAGGTGCTGTGGTTCAGCTAAACAATGGCTCCTCACTTCTGTGATGGAAAGTCCCCTGATTCTTGCTGCAGCCTGAGCAAGGACTTGCTGCTTCTTGCAACACCTCTTTAGATACTGTGATCCCCATCTTTGCATGTTCATTCAGTTCTGCCTACAGACATTTTTCTTGGCCCCGTGAACCTGAGGGAGGGGTCAGGAGGCCAATGTGACAAAATGCATTTTGGAAGCTGGCAACGCTACCCTAGCTTAGACAGGCTGAGGCTGTAAGCGGATACATGAGAAAATGAATAGGCAGCTTCAGAGAGGGACTTGGAAAGAAGTTATTATTAATTTGGGATGTTGGAGGTGAAGGCCCCTCTAACAGAAGTGCTGCTGTTTGTCATATGGATATAATTATATAGATGAAGGTAGATCCATACAACCCTATGTGAGGATGCTCTGATGGGAAATTGTTGGCTTAGGTGTGTGCGCACATGTGCAGCTGTTAAACTGCTATAGTACAATTGTTTAAATTCATACCTTGGATTGTGCAAAATCTATTGCGTTTTGTATATTTTGGACAGCTGAAAATAAAGCCCTGTAATTATCAGTGGTATTATCAATTATGGCAAGCATCTCCTTGTTCTGGTAAGCAGTCCTGTATACGGAAATGCTAAAATACAGCCATTAGCAAGTCTCTATGTTAGAAACTTTTGTGCAAGGCTTGGTGCATCCACAGGCTTACAGCTTGTAAATTGACAGGGTTTTGGAAAAGAGAAGCATTTTTACAGGCGACCGAGCATTCCAAGTAATAGTGGAAAGCATTCAGATGAAAATATGTAACCTAAAGGCAAGGGCTGTTAAACAGTGGCTGGGGATCTGAGCTTGATTGTTAAACAAGGGATGTGAACCTCTGTGCTCTGGGGCATAAGCTATCCTAAACTGATTGAAGGAGAGGAAAAACCGAGTAGCTGAGCATCAATCACATGGCAGGCAGGCATGGACTTTCTTATGCCTTTCTCTAAAGTGCATATAGATCTGGACTTGATTCCCATGCAGCTCTAGATGGACCGCTTCTCTGTTGCACACTGAAAGTTTTTCTGTCCCTATGTGGAACTTCCTAACAGAATGCATATCTGTGCTTTATTGTATCCAACATCTTCCAGTCTAAATATAGTTTAATTGCTTTCCAGATAAGCCTGAGTCTGCTACTCATTCTGATTCACCATTGTAAACTTAATCATTTGATGTTCTCAGCAAACAGACACTATGGGAGGCAACTGGTGATTATTTTAAAGGAAATCACTGCAGGATTCCAGGCTATCATCATTAATTCTTTAGGATATGATTGTGTCACCCCCATCACAATCTCATAACAAAAGTTACTTAAAAAGAAATCCAACCAACCCCCCATGCCCCAAATCCATATCCCTAGTTGCTGAGAATTTTAAATACTCAGTGTGTGTCTTCAAAATTTTCCAATGTAAAACAGTTTCAGTGTTTCTTTCATCATGAGGCAGACGGTGTGTTGTACATCTTCATCACAATAGCATCTTTGCCAGCATGGTGACTCAAGTATTATTTGATGGCTAATGTGAAGGTATCTATTTAGTTGAATTTATAGTCCTAGAATCTTTGAACATGCCATTAGCATGCATCCATATGCTTATAAATGTAAAAAGGCCAGACAGGCAGTTCACCATGTTCACAAATTGCTCTGGCTACCACAATGTGTCAAGAATGTGCAAGAGAGTATAAGAAGTGCTGTTATGCTTTTTGCTTCAGTGGCACATCTTATTACATTTGTGATAAATGTTGGCAGGTTTCCATGGTTAGGGAGCTGTTCATGGCCACTGTCTAGCCTGCTGCTATTTCTATGGATGTTACCATGGGCACTGATGGAAGGAAATTCATATCGAACAGAAACTCATGGAAAAAAGGCAGGAGGCAGAAAAGGAGGGACAGCAATAATTGCGTTGGGTGTCAGGATGGTCTTGTAACTGTGGAATTGCTGTGAAGCTGTAATGGTGTTGGATGGTACAGAAATATTCAGCGTTGCAATAGTGCTGCAGCTATGGAGGGTGGGAAGAAATAATGCTCCCAGCCCAAGAGCAAATATATGGCTCCATCCTCACCATGTAGGAACCGGGACTCTTAAGCTGACAGTGCTAGAATAAAAAACCCCATTGTTTTCTGTAGAATCCTTCATCCTCCTTGTGCATTTTCATTCTTCAACCACCTTGCTTTTGTTTGCAGTGAAGAGATCTGGGTGGTGTCCTGACTCCTCTTTTCCTTCTGAGCAGCTTACAGACCTTGCTGGGTGAACAAAGTGGGCCTTGTTTGTTGCAACTACTTGAGCACCTGACTCTCTCTCCTGGCTTTTCATGAGCGGCGGTTGACCTACTGTCAAAGGTCTGGTGAAAGTTTGTGGGGAAAAATTATTAAATGACTTGCAGTGGCCTAAAAAGTAACCTTGTAATACTCAGAGTTGTAGTTTTCTGAGCTCTTTCTGGATATGTCAAAAATATTTCCCTAGGTTATCGGTACTTCTCCTTCCTTAAGGAAAAGGAAGCACAGAAATGTGAAAGAAAACAAATTGCATGTCTCTGAATATCAAGGAAAAGTGTATGTATACAAAGAAAAGACTTTTTTTTAATATTCCCATCCTTAAGCTAAGTCTTAAGCATACCACATACATGAGCTTCCTTTTTTTTTTTTTTTTTTTTTTTTTTTTTTAACCTGCGTGGGTTCCTAAATCAAGCTTTCTTTTGTCCATGGTAGGGAATCCCAAATCTGTTCATCATGTTGCTTATGCCCTACCTGATTTTCTGTGGTATTTTGGTTTCTATGCAAATCCACGTAAGACGTTTATAATGATGTATTACATCCGTCTTGCACTTCTGTAACTTAATAAACAAGCCCTAGGGCAATGGTGAATTGATTTCAGAAGGTTTAATAATGATACAGTACTACTTCTGCTTTAAGAAATATTGTTTTAATCTGAAAGTTTAAGGTTTTAATGTGAAATCTCACAACAACCTTTGCACCACTCAGTGTAGCGTCTTTTTGTTTATTTTTTCTTTCTTGACAAGAAGTTTTTGTGACATACTACCCTTCTTATTAAGATTTCCAATAGCAGGAGCTAGTCTGTGTGGACAAGTGCAATGCTTTCCTGATGAAATCAAGTCAGTACTTCTTTTCACAGCTTTTTCTCTAATTTATTTTGAGGAAAAAGGAAAGGGAGGGGGAGAGAAGATTGCTTTTCTAGTTGGAAACTTTATAGTGGCATTTTAAGAGGCTAAAGGAGATCAAAATATCATTCATGTTTACTTTTCTTGTCTGGGTTTTTGCAAGAAATAATAAGACTTAGTGTGTCTTTCTGTTAAACATATAAGTACAGTTCTATTTGCACATTGGGACAAAGAAGACCTTTTTTTTCCCTACGTTTTGGTCTAAGGGAAATAGGGGAAAATGAACAATTTTGTCTTGAAATGTATAAAGTGCCACTGTAGCAAGCTTCATAGTTGCTGGTGTAAGATGGGGTAGTCACTCTCAAGATTATTTTCAGGAGAACTAAAAACTTCTCATGTGAAGTGTTTCTCTTAGGTTTGCTGCTTTTACTTCACCTTTTCTTTGCTTTCTTGCTTCTTGTTTTTCCCATTATATATGCTCATCATCCCTTGTATAAAAATGAATCTTGAGATCAAGTTGCAGTCCTCAAAGGTCATAAAAATGTGTGGAAAGAGAAAAGAGCCCAGGCATGTCTGAGTGTATGTGTGAGGAGTGAGAAAGTGACATTTTCTTTATGATTCCTCTTCAGAGCAAGACGCTCTTTTATATTTGCAGCTCAGGAAGAGCTGGGGCACTAAATCTTTCCCTTCATGCTGGGGAACCAGCAGATGGAGGATGGAGGCCCAGTGCTCCATGTGGGCAAATGCACTGGGAGTTCATGACCCCTCTTTCCTTGCAACACTTGCTCAAATTAGCCTTTGCCACAGTGGAAACAATGCTATGGAAGGGGATTTGCAGCTTATTACGGGAAGCAATAGCAGTAAACATATAATATACTCTAAATTATATATGTTTTCAAAGGAAGTAGACTGCCTGGGGAGGGGCTGCTCTATCCTTCTTCCAGCCCCACCAGGGCACTTTCCTCTCTGCTGGGGTGAGGCTCTACAACTTGCAATGAATGGAAGGACTTGCTAGGATGACTTTGGAGGTGGGAAAAGTTTTATTGTATAAGCATGTTGCTTCCTATGTAGCTTTCAGAAACCGTTTTTAATAGTAGGGGCCTCTGACAAGAGGGAAATGGAAGAACCTTCTCAAAGGATATGGTTTTAAGCTAATTTAGCTTCCACTTTGTTTGGCCCTTGAGAGGGAGGTGTGCCATGCCCTTGGTGTCTCTCTCCCCTGTTAGGCAGGTCCAAAGCACTTCTGCAATGTATGTTGCATCCCTCCTTTCCACGTGGGGGAGTAGTGGGAACCTGTGTTTCACCCTGCCCCCTGGATGTTGGGCAATGTCCCACAGAACAGTTGCCCAGAGTCTGTACTTTCTGATTCTTGATTCCCCTATCCAGGCAAAATTGTAGAGTTTTGAAAACCACACTTCCAAAACTCAGCCCAGACCACAGCTGCTTTGAAAGTGCTTTTTTGTCTTAATTTATTTACTTATTTAAATGTGGCTTAAACTTTAGCAACAAGAAGTAGGACTCACTGACCCAAGAAGTAGTTTCCAGACCTGTCTTGATAGAGATATTAAATCTCTTATGTGGTTTTTCTTGGCTTGTTGTTATGAAAGACAAATGTGCTGGCATGTTACTGAATCTTTGCATTGTGTTTGGTTAATGAAACAACTCTTGCAGTGATTAACTAGAAACCTATATTCTGAATTATTCTTTTTTCTATTTGGATTTATAATGGCTGTAGTTGTTTTAGCTAGCAATGAACCAGACATGCAGTCTGCCTCTGGGTCTGAGATTTCATCATGTTCAACATCAGAGTGAACTGTAGCTATAAAAGATGCTGTCTGTGCCTCTAGGAGAAGTGGTAAATGCTTAGCAAATGTGCAGAGGTGTTCTCTAAGTAGTGGAAATACAACCAAACATGTTTTGTTCTTTTTTTTTCTTTTTGTCTTTAACTCATTCTGTAAGAATAGAGCCATATGTTGTCCATTTTCTGCCTCTTCTGAATTAATTAGAGCATGATGGTGTTTCCTGACTAATGAGGCATACAGTCTCATTTAGGTTCATATGTGGAAAGGTTTCTATCGCTGCACAGATTTTACACAGCAGCAATAGCAGTTGCTGCAGTGTGATCAATAGAAGAAGCTGCATTAAGATCAACAATTATGCAGGGTGATAAACAGACCTAACTGAACATTAGAGGTTTTATAAACACAGACCCACTCAGCTGGCGGTGCATTTCTGTTGTTACTGGAGTGAGATTTTTTTTTTTAATGAGAGATCCTAATGTGTGTGTCTCTACCGCTTTGTGTCCAGGATCTTCTAAATACAGATGCTTCTCAGAGCGACCTTGAAGTACAGACAGGTTTAAGACCTGCTGGATTCAGAATGTGGGTTAAAGGGTTTGCAGAAGTACTTGCTTCCTTTACTCCCTGCTTTTCCAGCATTCTTGAGCTTCTTGGGAAGGGATGCTTTCCTCTCACTTCATAGGCAGCTGCAGCAGCCCTAGAGCTGGCAGCACAGGGCTGTTCTTGATTGTGATACACTAATGCTATTTGGTTTGCAAAGGCCACGCTGCAGAAACTCTGCTTCATGTTACACTTAAGGGAGGCAGTGACATGTGCTGCATTTTCACTGGGAGGGCCTGTTCAAATCAGCAGTCTTTTCTTTTTAAAATGCCTGTGTGAAATATTTTGTTTGTGCCTGTATGGTTGTATCCGGGAGGCGATGCACTCTGTGTTGTGGGCCAGGAGAGGTGCTAACAGCTTCCAGCCCTGAAGCATGCTGTTGCATGAGCATCAATCCTTACCTATCAGGACGTGTTTTCTCAAATTCCTGTCCCTTCTGGCTCCAAGTGTGACTAGAGCTGTGAAGACATGCAACTTGAAGAACAAAATATAAATACTAAAGGATTTATTTGCTGGGACAGGTTTTCAAGATATCATTATTTATTCTAATTAATTTACACTATTATATACTCCTGGTTGCATGCATTTGACCTGCTCCTGGCAGAGTTTGTACCCAAGGAAAGCCTAGCAGAGTGTTTCCCTTGTAGCATGGGGTCTGGAGTGCTCACAGAAGGCCAGAGATCGGTGGAAAAAAAGAAATGCGGGAGTGACGGCAGAGTGGGCAAACACTGGCAAAATGGGGTGCTCTGTCTGCGAGCCCAGTTTGCAGCACCGTGGCCCTGGACTGAAAATGACTGCAGTGGAATGGTATGGTGACCATGGGGTCCCTGGGGCTGTGCCTGCACAGTTCTGTGAGGTACAGTCGCCTCTGCAAGACACATGATGCTGTGGCACCATTGAGCTTGGTGCACTGTCATGGGTGTGCTGCTCTGACCCTGGGGAATTTGTGTGAGTGACACTGGGTATTGCTGTGGGGAAGTAGATGTCTATACTATGTTGGAATACATAGTGAGTGTGTGTATATATATATATGCCGTCATCTTGATTTCATCCTGACAGTGTTGGCAGGCACAGTCGCTTGTATTTCCTTTACCTTCTGTGTGTCTCTTGCTGTGTGTTTTTGTGGTGTTGCTCTAAATATTAGATATTTCTTTTCTGTCCTGTTCTGTTTTTTCTGCCTCAGTGGTTAATCCCTCATCCTGGATGGCTCTTGCTGGCATGTGTGTGTGGTGGGGGCGGCATGGAGCAGTTGTCTGCTTCAGTGCATAGCTCAGATTAAATAGGTGAGAAAGTGGGTTACAGCCATAGACAGCAGGACTGTACAGATACACGTGTTTGTATGCAATGAGGAGTCTCTCTAAGGTCATCTTATACCTGAGGATCAAGTCTCATGCATGAGTTGTCTGAATGTTAGTTGATTTGCTTGAGGTTTGATAGTGGAAGAAGAACATTAGCTCTGCCTCTGTGCAGTAGAAGAAATCCAGGCACAAAACAGAGAGTGAAGCTCATGGAGTTGGACAAAATAGTAGGGGACAAGGCTTGTGGCTTGCCAGGAGATGCTGTTACTTGCAGCTGAGTGAACGAATATACAGGAGAGTGCCTGCAGCATCCCTGGGTGTAGGGCAGAGGGTGTCAGCATGACTTCCTCTTGACTGCCCCTTGGAGGCAAAGGTTTGAACCTCATACCGATCTTCCCTAACAGTAGCTTGTTGGATTGATTGTTTTCTTTCAGAATCCTAAAAAAAAACCCTCAAAAACCTAAACAAAACAAAACAAAAACCCTCAAAACAAACCAACAAAGAAAAGGTGTTCGTGGGGAACATCACCACCCATTCCTTCCAAAGAAGGAGCATGACAAGCCATGCTGTGGCAGAGGACCATTCTGCCATTTCTGCACCATCCACCTTCCCAGGGAGCTGTGACACACTTCTCATCTTGTACTTGACATCACACATCAGGAGACATTGTTGTGTACCCTAAAGTAACACTCTCAGAGCTATCACACTCCCTTAGCCAAAGTGGTGTTTCAGCTGGCTTGGTTTTTCTGGTGTGTCGGGCAGTACCCCTGCTTGCCTCATCCAGCTTCGGATGATAGCTTTTGACATCTATCTTTCAAAAAAGGCAGGGTTCTCTTCATATATTCTGTTCTTTTTCCCCTCCTCTTGGCTTGTGTTCTTCACTGTTTATCACTATTTTCTGTCACCTATTTAGCTGTTCTTTTCAGCTACCCTCTTATTGTATTAAAAGGGAATAAACCCATCTATATTATAGAAAGAATAGTTAAATTTAATATTGCTGACAGATGTGCTTGTGCTAGCTTTCTCCTCCAGCCTACCTCACCTGGCCGCCACCAAGCAGCGTTGCATGACACTGCTTCCTAGCACAGTCCCTGACTGTGTTCCCTGAAAGCTTTGGCTAGAAAAAGAATAATCTGTGGAGGAGAAGTGTGCAAAGTGCTCCTGTGGGACAGTCACTTGGTGCTGTGTTTCTAGAGATGCTGACACAGAGCTTCTTTACAGAGAATGAGAAATGTGTCATGGGGACTATTGGCTCACTAAAAACCTTTTCACCTGACAGCAGTGAAAGGTACCTGGGCTTCAAGGTGCCATTTGGCTCAGATGTGTCAAATAAAAATATGGTCAGTGAGGGTGTCTGTATCCTCTTCCACTGTAAGAAATGGAAGTCAGCTTTCACAGAGGTCTTATTCTTCCCTGCACCTCTTGGGAGATTAGGATTGTCAAATTGAACAGAAGACTCATAAACTAGTGGAGAATACAGTTAATTGGGAAGATTTATAGGCTTGTTAACAGGAATGTTTCTTAATTTAAAATGTCAGTGTATTCCCTGAAGGGAAACATTACTTCTTGTTGAAGCCTTAATTGGAGTGGGCTAATTTTCAGTGCTGGGACTAATAATAATAATAAAAAAAAAAAAAATCCTTCAGTCTTGACCAAGAAGAGAGCTATTTAAATTTCACAAGCTGTAAAAGTGTCAGGAACACTGTTTTTAGCTTTCTCTCCTGAGGCCACAGAGGAGACTGGAAGGTGAGCAGCAGCACTGGGCAGTAGTGGGAAGGTGTCTTCTTCAAGTGTTTTGCCCAGGGCTGACTTGGAAATGTCATAACTTTTTTTTTTCATTCACTTAAACTGTGATGCTAACTGTCTTGTACTGAAATTACTTCTCTTGGTAGGTTGCAGTTTGAATGCTCACAGGCTGGGTAAAATTGAGATCTTTCTAGAAATGGAGTTATGTGCTTGCATGGAGAATAATGACTCGGGTTATTCAATTTTTTTTAATGCTTTGAGATATCATCAAGGGTCAACGTCTGCAACCAGGTCATGCCAATGGAAGTGCTCTGTATGTGATTTTAATGTCATGTATCTGTTTGGATGGTGTAATGGACTTTTGTCTCATATTTCTTCCAATAAGCTTGCTGAATCCTATGTTTTCCAACTTATTTTAGGCCCTTGTTCCCATCTGCTATTTTAGGAAAGAGCAACATTTTTCATGCATAAATAGACATATGATTCTGGAGTAGAGAGTCTAAAGTAGAAGCATAGATGCAACAAGAAAAAAAAAGGGATTAATTATTCTCCATCATGCAGAGATTTGCAACTGCAGAAACCATACAAAAAAGCATCCAAAGTCCTTCTGGTGCTTTGGACTGAGGTAATGTGTGGGAAGTACTTAGCCAGCCAGCAATGATGGTGTATAGAATAGCTCTGCTGATAGAAAGCAATAGTAGGCTGCTCTGTGCTTCTTGATCTTGAGTGGTGGGACAGTTGCTGGTGCAGAGCTTCCTGGTGAGCTTGTTCAGGCTCTGTAGGTTACGGCTACCAGTGGAGGCTGAAGCAGCTCTCCAAGGTTCCAATGTCAGGAAAACAGCAATCTGGAAAACATCATTCCTATTGGGTTCACATGGGCCCACTCCTTAAGTGGCCCATGTGAACTCCCTGAGGTTCAACAAGGCCAAGTGCAAGGTCCTGCACCTGGGTTGTGGCAACGCCCAGTATCAATACAGGCTGGGGGATAAAGGGATTGAGAGGAGCCCTGGGGAGAAGGACTTGGGGGTATTGGTGGATGAAAAGCTGGACATGAGCTGGCAATGTGTGCTTGCAGCCCAGGAGGCCAACTGTATCCTGGGCTAGATGACATTTAAAGGTTCCTTCTAATACAAACCATTCTGTGAATGAGTGAGAGTCTTCATCACATGGTTTAGTTCTAGGTACATCTGCAAGGAGCAGAAAGTTAGACTCTGTGATCCTTATGGGCCCCTTCAACTGAAGATCTTCTATGGTTCTGTGTGTTCAAGTGGAGTGTGTGCTTCCCTGTCTCCTTCGACATTTTTTGTTGGTGTGGTTTTGGTTTTTTGTTTTTGTTGTTTCATTTTGGATGTACCTTATAAAGCTTGTCACTGAATTGCCTCTATGAATGGCTCTCCCATGAGAACAATCAGCCATAGGATATTGTTTCTCTTTCCTTCACCCAGGAACAAATTCTTGTTAATTGGCTAGGACTTCCCACTATCTCATCGGCCTCCACATCTGGCACAGAATGGCACTAGTTTCTGTAACTACTTCTGTGTAACACTAATTAGACAATAAGACACAACTTCAGAAACCTCTGTGTGCATGAGAACGTTAGGTCACAGAAGACTTTCAGTGAGGTATCATAAGCCTAAAGATTCACTTTCTTAGACCTTCCTGTAACTGGAAGTACCAGGCAGGGTTAAATGGGCTCCAGTCCTGCCAGCAGCTGCTGCCTGCCCAGGACGAAGGGCCCGTGGGAGCTGTGGCAGGCAGGGATCAACAGGGATGCAAGGGAGGATCTTGGATGGGAGCAAGGCAGAGGGTGGTGGTGTGAGATTTCCATGGCAACAAGGTGTCTGACTATGGGTCATCTGTGACTCCAGTGCAGAAATAACTCCTCAACCCTTCTGTAAATAAATATGTGCCTGGAGCTTGATCCTGCACTGGTAGAAGTTCAGACTTGTGTGGTTGCTTTTGATACATGACTCATGCTGTGAATATATAGCTTGTGGAAAAGGAAAAAATCATTTACAGTTCCCTGATACATTCTTACGTTTTTAGGAAATCTGTCTATTTTTAAATGAGAATTTTAAAATACAAACGTAGGTTCCTGAAAATATAATAATTTATAACACATAGGTTTAGTTTATGAGGTCTACCACATCTGTTATGAAAATCTTCCATAACTTACGGTTAACAAGAGCAAAGGTGGAAGCATCTTAAACCAAATGCCTTTGACTTAAAAAATTCTAACTTCTGGAGAGCATTCCCAAAGTCAAATCCTGTTTTGCATCATGTGTGATGCTTTTAAAAAAGCCTAGACGCCACTGCTTAGAATTAGAATGACTCTGTGTTTGAGCTAACTTCTGTGTTTGGAAATAAAGCTAGAAAAACGACTAGAAAGTGATGCTGACAGTCAAACCAGTTGGAGTGCTTAAAGCTACAAGTGTCTGACAAAAAAAAAAGTCAGAGGGAAGAAAAGGAAAAAATCCTATCTAGTTCTCTTCTGTGCTAAGACTCAAGGTAGCTTTTAACTAACTTGTGACACCATGCTTTTCATGTAAAACAATTTTATTTTTTAAGCTTTTCAGTGTCCTAAATAGTACCCATTAGCATCATCCCTTTGGTTTCCTTGGCAACTGAGGCAATCAATTCAATGACAGTTTCAACAGCATTGAAAAGCACCAGCTTCCAGAGTTATGGACAGAAGTACAAAAAGCAGGTAGGCTGGAATCTATTTGTCTGCACACCAGCTTTATTTCTTCCTCTGGTTCTTTCTATTTTATGAGTTCCAAGGCATGTGATTAAGCACAAATATCTTCAAACTGTGCTGTGCTTGTGCATCAGTGATGCCTGATGCTGACTCCAAAGGATCCTCAGATCCACTCAGCCCAGCTGTGAGGAGCTTGATATTTGAGCTTTACAACCTGGAAACCTTCCTAATTTTCATATTTTGGATTAGGTGTGTATATATAACTTTCTTTTTTTGAGTATTAACTAGAAACTTGCAACTTCAAGGTCATGCCTTGAGTTGTTCCAGTGAGCGGAGGACAGGGGCCTGGTTGCTGCTGCTGCTTCCTACGTTCCTTTCCAATACAAAGGGGCAATGTGCAGTTTGGGGTTTCTGTCACTCGTGGCCTGCCTGAAGAAGAAATTCAAAAAGCCAATAGCAGTGGCAAATGGCTAATGTCCATAAGTTGTCCTGAAGTCTGCACTTGTAACAGAAGATGATTTGGCTGGGAGATGTATTCCTTTCAAATGTCTGTTATACATATACTTATAGATATTGTTTTATTTTTCAGAGGGGCTGAT
>NW_009259588.1:2654577-2663303 GCF_000687185.1 Egretta garzetta
AAGGCTTACTTCTCTTAAGTTGCACTGCACTGTCAGTACCAAAATACTAGTAAGGAGGGAAGTAGTGATATGGTGGTGAGGTATTGGAAAAGCTCTATACTATTTACAGGAAAAGGCTTTTTTTTCTTTATATGGCTTTTCTTCATTTCTTCAAGGTCTGACAACTTCATGTACTCCAAAGAAATACAGCATATAAGAGAAAAACATGACTGCCTCAACTGCTACTCCTGAAGTATAGACAGAACTGTTGTTTTGATGCTTAAGTTAATTTAAATCCTTAAAAAAAATAAATAAATTAAGGGCCTTATATCAAGCTTCTTGAAGTGGGTGTGAAAGGTCCCTCAGGTTCCTGTGGGGACTGGCCCAAACTACCCAGATAATGTGAAAATTCCTTAAACAATAAATGCATTGCATGCTTCACTTAGTTCTGATGACCACTGCTGCAGAACTCCAACAGTTTCTCTATTAGTTCTACCAGTCTCTAAGCCCACAGGCATTGTAACTATGAGTAAGATTTCTTGCAGGTTTCTGAGTTCGGGGTTGGAAAAAATTGGGTTGACGAGTCAGGCTTGCTCACTGTCATGAGTGCTGGTAATAGTACTCACCTCCCTGAAGTAACAGGACTCTGTAGAATGAATCACAGGCTTTTTTGAGACTCTGCTTTCCCCCGGATGCTTCGTGACTCAGTTCCTATGGTTGCCATGAAGTAGCTGTGACAGAAGCTCAGACTGATGGCCATGGAGAACTTTAATATTCCAGCATAATTGAGACCATGAACTTTTTTTTAAAAAAATGTAAGAGTGTCTTCATTGTTTTGCCAATCTAAGTGTTGGAAGCTGTTCAACAGTCTTCCAGCACCATTACTTTAGTTCTAGTGGGACTCCAGTGTGGCACTTGCCTGTCAGGATTCGCGTAAGCATATAACCTCATTTGATCTGAGGTGGAGGAGGGAAAAGGTATGGTTTTTTAGGCCTTTTAGAGTTGTTTCCCAATACCTCATCTTAGCACTGACGTTTTTCAGCAGTTCTGGTTTGACCCTGGCATAAAGTATAAGTATTCAGTGTACATGCAGGTTTTTCTTTTCCCTCGCTGAGTGTAACAGACCAACTAACTTGCATCTAACCGGATACATATAGATCATCTGTCATGACCAAGTCTCCCTCTTATGACTGTGTAAGAAATTTTTTTTACATACTTTTTTTCTTTTTTTTTTTTTTTCTTTTTCCTCCTCTTCCTCCTCTACTTTTTTTACCCACCTTGATGTTTTTGGCAGAACTCAGCACAACAGATCTGAGTGCAGCCTCTTTGGTTTTCTCACTCCTTTCTACTGGTCATCACAGAGATGAAAAACAGTTACAGGGAACTACATGTTATGGTTTCAATGTATGTTCAATGAGCATGTTGTTAAATGCAATTGCAAACAGACTGCAGAGAGCGTGAATGCTTGGCTGACAAATATAGGTGTCCCTCTACTAATTACCATGCCCAGAATTAGATTTTTTTGCATGTGCAAAATTTCAGGAGTTATTTGCAAATTTGGCACTCAAAATTGTTGTTCTCTACTCAATACCTGTACTGTTCACAAGTAGGGTGAGGGAGGGGGGAAATTGGGCTATGAACACAGCCATTTTAGATATGTGGGAGTGTTTGAGAATTTGTTCATGGACAAAATTCCATATACTTGAAGGGCCCCAAATGATGTTTGCCTGAGACAATTTGTGAAAGTTCTCTCAAAATTCAGGGAGACTGCCAAACCCTATTAATTATTTTGACATGAGGTGTTCCAAGCACATGGAGATAAGAACAAAGCATAGTAGCCACCATTGACACTTCAGGTTTCTGCACTGTCCCTCTTCCATGGTGACAGGGAAGTGTGATTTATAGGCAGCTGATGCAACAAGATGGTATTGAGAAAAGCAATCTTAATGTACGTTTTTACTTGACATACAGATACCATAGTGATGGTTCAATGGTTGCTCCTAACAAATAGCTAGGTATGAGTTAAAATGGGCCTTGACCTTCAGTGCAATCCGTATGCTCAATTAATAGTTTTTAATTTTTAATGCAAGTAGAGGGTGAAAGTGTGAGCAGCATAACAGCAAGTGACTCATTCTCTATTGACCAAGTGGCATGGGTTTGTGTGTATATATCTTTGTTAAAATACAGGCTGCAGAAAGAACTTACAACCAAATTAATTGAGCTAATATTTTTCATGCTGTTAAAGATGTGGTTCATGAACCAACCATCACAATATTCATGACTTCTTATAATTAGGACAAACCACACATTAGGGGTGTTCTGTTATGTTTAGATACCTAGTGACCTGGAAAAATATTCAAAGGATCCAAGCAGTAATAAAGTTAAAGGACCTTTATGGTGGGAGGGAGAGGAGATTTGCAGAAATGGTTGTAGAAATAGCCAGGATGAGTTCAAATATGATGGTCCCAAGTCAAAAGCACTTTTAGAAAGCAGGAGGTATAAGTTCTGTGTTTGAGAATGGTTTGAACTCTGTTCCATTTTCTTCATTAATACTTAAAAAATATCTTCACTATAGTAGCTTTGCATAATCTTTAATTTCCTTACATTATAATATTTACAATGTAAACAATTACATATCATAAAATTGGAGCATATGCATTGAACTGGTGATATTTTTCTCTTTCAGGTGGTTTCACTGCAAGGAAGAAGCAAAATAATCTTATATCACATAAGTATCACTGGTAATATATTAGGTGTGCAAGGACCAGAAGAATTAGAAGAATACTAGCTAATCTTTCATGCAAAATCTTTACCCAGTATATTAATCTGTAAGAGTAGTTATAATTGCTGTAAAAAAAAAAAAAAAAAAAAAGCTGTCTGAAAGCATCGTGTTATAGAAATACCCACAGCATCAAGAGTTGTAATTGGACTCTCAGGAACAGAGGAATGTTGATATAAGGTTTCATGTCTTGTTCCACTCCACTAACCTTTGTAAGCCATTTCATTTTCTTAGGAACTATGTTAAATCTGAGGCATTGTATGGCACTGCTTGTGTCAATCACCTCAATATAGATTTGTTGTTAAAACAGTATCACCCTAAGTGCTTTGAACAGTCATCCTTATCATGAGAGGCTCTGTTAACTATCCTGTGAAACGAGCTTGTTGGGAGTAAACAGCCTGGAATAGGGAATGAGTTAGTTGCCTGCCATCAGCCCTCCTTTGACAGTGTACTCATTGAATTCTAGTCTGGCAAAGTGTGGTAGAAATATACAGCTTGCTGGTCTAAAAGTGTTCACAGCCACTGTTTTTTTAGCAAACAGCTCTGCTAGGGAAGAGCAATGATCCTGCAAACGGCTCTCTGGTAAGGTATCTCCCATGCTGAACTTTAAGTATTTTTATTTTAAAAAAAAAAAGTGAGGTGGATTTAAAAATAACAAGGAAGAAAACCCTTTTTTCCTTTTAGAAGAAGTCATTATCTGGCAAAAATGGGAGTTATTGCATTCCTGTTGTTAAGAACCTTAAGCACATTCTGCTGCTGGGTGAACGAGCTGTGCCCGGGTACCAGCAGACACATCTTGTTGTTCCTGCGCTCTCTGGGAGCGGCTCTGTGCGAGAGTGCACTTCGAGAGTCATTTGCTGGGGTGTTTCTGCTTTGGCTTTCATGGCTTCCTTTCTATTCATCCTGTGCCTGGGTGGCCACCCTGATGTGCTTGGGAAAGTAGCATCTTGTCGGCTCTTCTGCTCCCCTCCTCACTGTGCAAGCACAGTACCTGGGATTTTTGCGAGCACAGAGAAAACAGAAATGGGACAGTCCCTTGTTTCAACTTGTGTTGCTGTCAGAGAGGGTTTCAAAATGTTCTCTCCATTAATCTTGTTGAAAGTACTTGTGAAGGTTCAGCTAACTGTGTCTTCACAGCTCGGTTAGTTAATTCATTTCTGATTTGGTAGTAGAAGTGGCAGTGGCAAATTGCCTTCCTATCACTGCAACAGAAAAGGTAAAATTGGGTGATGGCTCATATACTGCAAGCTGGGTAGTCATCTTTTAAAGAAAAAAACATGATACTTGAAATTAATATTTTGACCCTTAAAACCTGTGTGTCATCTTCATAAGGTGATTTCATTGCTATGCATCCACACCTGCTTGTTGTGGAGTTGATTATTCATCACCTATTTGACAGGCAGGAACTGAGCAGAGAGACTTTCCTTATATAATATTGGTAAAAAAGATTAAATTAATGGAGCATTTGAGCTGCTAATCCAATAATTCGTCATTGCAAGATCCATCAATTTCAGTTTCTGAGACCCTGGTGAAGGGAGGCTAAAGGGTTAACAAAAGGACCTTTGTGAAGCCAACTGTAGATCCATCTTAAATTGCTAGCATTGTGTTTTAGATTAATTTACTAATCATATGAAGTAAACTATAGATAAGAAACTAACACTGTAGGGAATGTGGGAGAGGGGAGATTAGTAGCAAATGGCCCATCTTTGTTACAGGCCTTGGAAGGCAGATAGGAGAACAAAGTGTCTGGCACTTTGTCGATATGAGGATGGCCAAGGATGGGGAGCCAGTTGGTACCGGCTGTGTTGTTCTGACAGTGGAATAAGGGGGGTGGAAGCTGGAGTTCACCAAAAGGACAAGGTGAAGAAGAGGAGTGGATGAAGTAAACGACCCCTGAAGACCACCGACTCAAATCACTGAGCCTGCGCAGTTGGGAGGGACTTATGGAAATGACCTCTTGAAACTAATTTTAATACAAAGTGGGGACAGGTTATGCCTATGTATGGACGTATTGGGAAACCTCATGTATATGTAACACTTTGCTACATATAAATGGGGCAAGTTGCCATGTTGCGGTGCGCAGGACTTTGGTGGGACTACCCCCCGTGCTGCCCAGCGCTGAATAAACATACCTACTTTACAGTCTTACAGATTGTGGAGTCTGTTTCCGCACATCACTGGTTTCCTATGGATAGTGCTAAATTTAGCATTCAGCTTAATTCTTTTTCTGTTCACCTTCAGCCCCCAGTGAAGTATCATTTCCCTCCTAGAGCTTCATTTGACAGCCTGAAACAACAAAATGATCCATTTTCAGAATAAGTATTTTAATTTTGTGTTGCTAATAACTGTAGTGCATTCATGACATGGTGATGCGAAAGTGCCAGTGGTCTTGGCAAGCCAGAGAAACCATCAGTGTTTAATGAGTCTACCAGAGTGCTAACCTGCAATTTCCACTGGAATTTCCTGCTCCCCTTTTAGAATAGGATTTCAAAGAAGACAGAAGACATTTTTAGAAACAAACTTGGCAGTGATTAAAGGGACTTTTTTTTTGTTTGGGAGGGTGGGCAAGGGAGGCTGTCTCACTTTGTGTCCTAGACTGAGGAGGAGTGCTGCAGGTCTGTTGTTGCTACCTTACAGCCAGCCTGAGAATGCAGTGCTCCTGCTCAGACTATGTTGGTTCATTCATGCTTGTGAACATCAGGGATGTGGGTTGCAGGGTAACTTGAATGAAATGAGGTGTTTCCAACAGATGTTCCTAACAGTCCTTTCTGAAGTAAATAGAATGGCTGATCGCTCTCAGGGCTGCAGTCAGTGAGAGACAGTGTGTTTTAAATAATGTAATAAAGGTTTTTACCTTTGTTTTCTACTACAAAATATTATCAGCACTGAAGTATTTTGTCAAGAAATACTTGACAAGTATCACGAACACTGTTTAATCTCCCTGCCCTCCCAAAGAAACATTTTGTGAGGGTAATACAACATTTATACAAGCAAGAATTGTTAGATACTCCTCAGCAATTGCTTCTTATAGTATTTAATTCTTTCTCTAACCTCAAGCCAACATAAAAGCATTTCTCAAGAGCATTAAACCCTGTAACGTTGCAAGCAATTGCACAAATGCACCCTTTGAATGATGACATCTGTTGCCATTTGTTTATACAAGCCTGTACATCTGTAGCAACTGAGAGGCGAAGGTGTCTCCTGAGGACTACCTGACAAGGTACTGTCATGGGCAAGTACAAACATCATGCACTGGCTGTGCGTTTCCTCTTGGCGTTAGACCCAACACCAGAATATGAAGAATGAAGAGCAGGACAAAAACAGATTTTTTTTTTTTTTTTCTTTTTTGTAACAGGTGTGGGAGATCATATGGGCTTTTCTGTTAGCTTCTAGTATTGTCTTGATAGATAACTTCATACCATTTCTGTAAAACCTAGTAAACTTTGTCCAAAAAGCTCCGATTGCAGTGTGTCACAAGTTTGAGTTACAGTTGACTTCCACATAGTTCCTGTATTTAGTATCTCTGTGCATTTTATGTCAAGTTTATAGCCAGGAAAGCAAAACAGGAAAGAATACAATGTGATAGTTGGTATAGGGACTAGCAGTCCCTTGGTGCAAGGAGGGGCCAAACCTTATCTTGTTGGACAAAACAGTGTATTTCAGTGAGAATCTCTTTCTCCACATGGAAACTGAGGTTAATAGGACTGATTACTTTTGTGAAGTACTTTTATATCTACCAATGAAAGAAACAGGATAATGCATAAGCTGCTATAAAACTTTGGAGTTAAATTATGCCTCAAAATATAAATGTTTCATTTACCTTATTTTTCTGAGTATGTAAGTTCTGCTTAGGCATAAGCATCTTTAAAGGAACAGATGTGATAGTTCATTAATTACAAAATTAAATTTCACTGTTCAAAACTTATTTTTCCATTAGCTCAAGCACCTAGTAAACACACAAAATGTATTCTTGAACAAATGAGTTCTTGGAAATTTTCATGTTGCATCCAAGAGACTTGTACTTTATTTCAGAAAGGAGCAGAAAATTGCATCTCCCCAGGCTAAAAAGAGAAAAGAAACCTTAATTGCTTTTTTCATGATGTAAGAAAATGCCCTTAAATCTTCTTAAAGAATATTTTTACTGTGTTTCAGCATAAACAGAATCTTGATCTGTCAGCACGTTTGGGGGTTTTGTGGGGTTTTGTTTGGTGCCTTTTTTTTTTTTTTTTTTTAAAGAAGGGGATTGAAGAGGAATAATTATGTCCCAATACACAGAAATTGGAATTTTAAGTACTATGTAGTCACAAACAAGTGATATGAAAGGGGAGTCATCCTGTTTCTATCAAAAGTCTTGGCTGACCTAAACCCTTATTTCTTTAGAGATGGTAGAAATGGAGTCTGCTCTTAATGTTCATTGTGTGAATTTTATCTGTGAAATCACATGCAGTTGAATAGTGTTTTAGCAAGTATAGCTGCAGAGGAATGTAGCTTGAATAGTTGGGAGTAAAGAAACTTGTCTACTAGAGCTTGTTAGGGGGGGAAAAATCACATGGAAACACTTTTATAATAAGGCTTTCTTCAGGGCTTTTATAAAGCCATAGCAAACAAGCCAAGTATGACACACAAAGTTGCAGCCAATTCAGATTGTTTATGTAGGAGCTCTGAATAAATGCAAACTTGAAATACCCATGGATGCTTAAGAAACGAACAAATCCACCTGAAAGTGTTGCTTCTATGTAATATGTAAACCCATTAGACTTAAATTAATTGTGTTTGTAAATAAAGACATTCAAGTAGATTTTTTTAATTGCTCAGGTAGGATGTACGATGTGAAGCATTCAGTTAGTCAAAGGAAGACCAGTACTTGGGGGGAGTGACACTGCCTGTGGGAAAGGTAGCAAAATGGAAACCTGCTGTGGATATATATTTCAATTAAAGGTTAATTCATGTTAAGGTAGATGGATGACTTGATTTACTTTTGTATGTTAAAGCTGCACAAATACTGATGTATGCCTTATTGCAACACTTGTTTTTTAGGTAGTGTTGCTGGTCCATTTTTCCTTGTCTAGGAAATGATTATGCTAAGAATAAGTCTTAATCCGTTTGCTAGGAAGGATTTGATCTACAACTTAGATTTGAAAGATATGTAAATTCCGATCATCTTAATGAGACTTGTTTAGCTTAGTTCAGTCTTGCTACATGCCACCAGGCTCTATTTCAATACGGTATTTTAATATAGAGAGGTTAAAACCCCCTACCTCTGATAAATCAGGTCCAGAATATTGCCTCACCTGACAACAGTCTGAACTGAACCTTAATCACCCAATGCCTCATAAAACTTCACAGTATGTTGGAAAGTTGGTTTTTTTTCCTTTGAGTTTTCATGTTATTACTTAGTGAAGTGTTCAATTCTCTCTGCTGCTAAGCACTGGTAATACTACTAGACTTTAAGCTAAGAAACTAGTCCAATTATTTTTGGGACCATTCTGGGTCCATTATAAATAGAAGATACAAGGTTGTTAGATTCATTATAGCATAATATCTTTTCCCATCAGAAGCACTGGAAAACAGGATAGTTCTGGCAGTGCACATTTTGCACTGAGAAGCTGCCAGGACGTAGGAAAAGATTGTTTGGAAGATGGTACCTAATTTTAAAAAAATATAATGTTTTTCCCCTAGGCACTGGTAATAGTGCCTTCATGATCCAAGTTTTCTTTTCTTAACCGTTTCAGTTCCCCCCTCCTTTCTCTACTTTGGTGTTTTCTGAATGTGCTGCTTTAGACAGAGTTTACTCAGTCATAAAAAAATTGCTGTTTTAAAAACATTTTTACTATTCAGGTTTCCAAAAGTGATTAATTTTTTGTCAAGAGCTCGACTCTTCTTCCTGTCTCAGAGGGCTCACATGTTGGATTTTTTGTTTGGGTTTAGGTTTTTTGAGGGGGGAGGTTGAGGAGGGGAGAAATTTCAT
>NW_009259588.1:2663315-2690747 GCF_000687185.1 Egretta garzetta
TACCTCATTTTGAATCATTAATAAGCAGTAATTTGATGAAGACTAGTTGCCATAAACAGACTTCAGGATTTTCTTATTTATCTTTTTGGGAGGTATTTTTTTTAAGCATATTAGCCAGCACTGATTTTTATTAGATGTACCCAATTGTCCCAGTTGTTTGGTCCTAGCCTAATCTACAAGCGTCATTACCTTAATGAAAGCATAATCAGTTTTGATCACTAGCTCTATAGGATAACTGATAAGAGGTTCCCATGCCCACTCTGTAAATGGCAGCATGAAGATAGTGGTTTAGATAATTGCATTGTGTGGGAGACTCTCAATGGGTAATGGTTATAACACTGAAGAGGTATATCTTGGCTTAAACCAGGTCTCTGTATGTTTAGTTCAGGAAGTCATGACTCCTGTGTTGTCTGGATTTTGGTTGTCTTATTACAGTTCTTTAGGTGGAACTGGCTAATCCTTTCTGTTCAAATGTAAAAGGTCTGTGTTTTGGCTTTTTTGAAGATTGCTTTTTCCTTGTGAGGGAATTTTCCAGAGTTTTTACCTTTCCCAGATAGAAGGGTGAAAACCTCAGGGGCTGGGGTGCTAGTCTTTTTATAATTATCTTTAAGTTTCTGTCATAGAAACGTTAATTCTTCAAACGCAAGGATATTAGCCATTTAACTTCCAGCCTGTAGAAGGGAGATCATGAGAACCTATGGCTGGGGATGGAGGACAAGAGATCAGGACCCCTTTTGGTAGCACCTTGTTACTAGGCTGTCTTAGGTAGAGGTAAAACAGCTTCTGAATGGCTTAGCTCAGAGTGCTTCAGCAAGATGTGAAAGTTGCCTTTAACAGCTTGACTTCTTGTTCTTGGTGTTTCCTCCATCCTTTCTTTCTTAGCAGCTCTTAATGCATACTGCTCAGAGAAGTACACAAACTGTTTATGGCCTTGGAGCCATTTTTTTTGGCAATGCTGGTTTCATCCTCATAGAGTTCCTGCAATGAGTGTGCATATCCAGAATAGTATGATAAAATGCAGGCTGTGGGACAACTAGATGTCTGTCTTCTTGGTAGCAACCCTGGTCAGGGCAAGTTACAACACACATGCGGATAATATTATTTTTTCTGCAAATAATCAGGCCCATAACCTTGACTGATCCAGTAGACTGTCTGAAATTGTCAGATCTAGTACCGCTTAAGACCAGGTCTACACTAGAAAAGGTTTGCTGGTAGGCTTCTTTTGTTAGCTTCTCTTAAGGTTCAACCAGTAAAAATCTTTCTGTATGTAAAACTCCTTTGTTAACACAAACAAAAACATCTATTTGGACCACTTGGCAGACTGCTGATAAATCCTTTCTACCTCTGTGTACTCCACTTTTTACCATAAAAACCTTGTACTTAGACAAGGTCTGAAATGCCAGCTAGCTCGATTTCAGTCTAGTAAGAGCTATGGTGCATCCTTAAAGTCCTGTTGTCAGGGGTCTGCTAGTTCTTCCTCCACCCTCCAAAGATGCAAGTGGGATTTGCTGGTTCTTGAGGTTATTTACAGTATGGGGAGTAGAGTTTCCCCAAATGTAAGTAGCAGAACTATGGTATTTATGCTCACAAACAGAGAAGGGAACTCTTAGCCACAATGCCATGATCTGTAATTGTAGCATATTCCAGGGGGCAGCCCAGAAGCAATGCTATTGACTTTGTGGTCCTGAATTGGGAACCTGCCTCTCCTGTTGGAACAGCTCTGTTTATTTTCCTCACCTGCACAAGAGCTGTAGGTGTGCAGAGAAGGTTGTGATTCGAGCTGTGCAAAACAAGAGAAGGAACTTCATGGAAAAGGGAGAGGGGAGGACACCCCACCCCCCACCCCTGCAACCATCAGATTTTCCTTAAATTGTTTGTTTTCTTACTGTCTCAGCCTGAGTGGAATAAAGGCTCTGTTTGTAGGAAGAACTGGGGTTTTCTAGGCATTTTATACCAGCTGAGCTCATGATGCTGTTTTAATAGTCTATTGGAGATGACTCAGCCAGCTCACTGTGTAAAATCATCAATTATTTATTTCTAAGTTTTGTGCATTGCTGGTCTGTGGAGATCATTAAGTCTGGATGAAAAATTACTGTGGAAAGGTGGTGCTTTGCCTCTCTTGCAACATCATTAAAAATATTCAAGTAAAGGCTGTAAACAAGGATGTTTCTTCTAGAACAACTGCAATCTGAGCATTTAAGGGACTATTCCTAATTTAGTATTCTGTGCTCATTCTTTCTCTCTAATGCTTACCTAGCCAAATAGCAATGCTTGCTGTCACAGTTAAAAAGACCTAAATTCATCCACATGTAAATCTTTGCTTTGGGTATTATGGTGGCTTGGTTTCCTTAATAATTCTTCCCTGCTGTTGCGCAAAATCATGTTACTCAGCTATGACTCACTGGATTTCTATTCACGTGTCATTTTGCAATTAGAAATTAAATCAGATCAAAGGGTGCATTCTCTCTTCTATCCTCTGGTCTAGGTACTATTATGATTTTTAAGGGGTGATGGGGGATTATTTTTTTTTTTTCTATTTTGGTAGTGATTTTGCAGTTATAGCCGTGATGTCTTTGAGGAGAGGTTTGTAGAAGTGCTACCTTTTACTGAGCTAACTGATGCAGTTAGAAAAAACAGTACTGTCTCTTCTAGGTGCGATGAGTCCTTCTACAGGGTCCATGAAAGCCAAGAAGTTGATATTAGTAGCTGCAGACAGTATTCTTTTGCCAAGAAAATTCATGCAAGCCTAGCTCCCCTGAAATGGCACCTGTATATGCAGGACGTGTGTTTAATACCTTTCCCTCTGTTCTTTATCTGCAGCTCTTTTTCTATTTACTTCCACTTTTAACAGAGTCTCTCTTGTGTAAAATAGGTAGAAGTTTAAGCCTACTCTGAGAAAATGGGGATCATTCTGCTCAAATGATGATACCCAGTCTGTGTCAGATCTGGGTGTTACTGCTAGCTCTTCAGAAACATAGTCTAGTGTCTGCCACAGCACTGTTTTTACATTATTTCTTGAATCTCTGTCAAACATTTTAGTCTGTCATCTGTCAGTAAGACTTATATCATAGCAGGCAAAAATACAACAGTACCTGAAAACGATTCTCTCTGATTCAGGATGGCGCACAGTCTAAGGCCAAGCTTCAGTAATATTATACTGTGGGGGAAAAATGTAAATAAATAAAAAAATCCCAAATCAGGGATCTGGCTTACTTTCTACTGCATCTAAGATGACTAGTAGGTAACTCGGCCATCAGGAAGTATTTTCTTAGTTTTGATACTGTATTTGGGACCAAATTCAGTTCCCCTTATGTAGCATTAAGATGATACTTTGCATATGCTGCCTGTGGGTGTTTGTAGAAAAGAAACTGTCTAGAGGATTTTATAGTACACTGAGACTTAGACATGTCTAAATAGTGGGGTGTGACTGATGGATTTGAAATATGAAGATGTTTGAACTGTAAATTGGTAATGCTAATGCTTTTGAGCAATTTCATATGTACTCCACAGTCTGCTCCTAAAGGGATAGGCCTCCACACTCTTCAGCAACTTCACAGTTTCAGTCAGGCTTTGCCAGGGATGCTCCTTGGTATTGTGCTAGTTTAGGGAATGCTCTAAGGGATTTCAGTTTTACCTCTGAGTTTTGACGCTAGGAGCTTGACTTTCCAAATTTGATGTTCAATTAATGCTGGGAGGCTTTTTCACACAGAGTAAATCTCACTGTTTCCCCCTCCTTGCCCCCACTTAACTTACGCTAGTGAACCTAAAAACAATTCACATTTGGGAGAAGCTGAAAAAATAATCAAAACTGATGTTCCCAAAATGAATGGAATGACTTGGGAAAGTTAGGATAACATTGTCAAAGAGCAAAAGGAGCTATTTACTTTCTATGTGTGCTTTTTTTCCCCAAGCCTGCATAGTGACAGAAGCTCATCAAAATGTGCATAATCAAGTAATTCTGATTTAATCACCAAATGCCATGAAATATCATAGCAAAAAATTGTTCCTGGGACGCTTGCTGAAAACATTCTGCCTGCTGATTTCCACTGCTAGGCATGTTGCAAGATGGAAACATGAAGTGGAGCTGTGGAAAATGGACTCCCACCTTGTGGGACACTTGCTTTCCCTCTCTTAAATCTCCCAAAGCATTGCTGTCTACCATGAAGAAGGCTGTGCTGTCAAAGGGGTTGGCTCTTTTACTCTGCATGACTGACCATCTAGGAAGAGCCCAGAATTGGTGCTCCTAACCTGATTTCATTGTAGGGAGAAGTTGACCATTAATATTTTTGCACTGATGTAAGCTTGATGTTTCATGCTCATGGCACAGATAAATAAGTTTTTGCTGAAAAAGCAGGCAAGGATCACATATTAGCAAACAGTATAGTGAAACATTACTCCAGTGACTGACAAAGAGCTACCTGTCATTGCTTGTCATATTTAAAATCAAACAGTGTTCTTTCTGCAAAATTTACCGTGTGTGTGTGATTTCAAGAACTCTCCATTTAAGACATTAGGCGTTGCTTGATTATAACTCAGATTTACTCTATTGCACAACTCATGATTTGTTTTTCTTTTACAAGAAACTCAAAACCTCAACCCTTTTCCTTTCTCTGCAGGTGATTTACTCTAATGCTGTTGATCCTACTCCAGAGTCTTTCCAGTCTGCTGCTACTGAG
Organism: Egretta garzetta; assembly: GCF_000687185.1. NCBI lineage: Eukaryota > Metazoa > Chordata > Aves > Pelecaniformes > Ardeidae > Egretta > Egretta garzetta. Next base: position 2,667,992 of record NW_009259588.1, read on the forward strand.
CACCTTTACAGAGGCAGCTGCTTTGTGCATGTGTACACACATTCTGTCTCATGTGCTCTTATTTCGTTAGCTCACTGTGGTGCAGGACTGCTACAGGGGAGCTTGCTCCTTTAGTGACCTCTGTTTCTAGTCAGGCCCAGGATTCACATCCTTGCTGGAGACATCAGAGAGGCTTCCTCCTTGAGAGCGAGAAGACTGGCAGAGGTTATAGATTCTCCTTGAAGCCCTCAGGGTGTAGGGGCCAAGCAGATCTACATCAGTATGTTGATAGACCTAGTGATAAGGCTGACTCTTGTGGGGCTTCAGAGTCTCTTGCACTAGTGGTGTTTGAAAGTGTAAATGTAACCTAGTTGAGAGGTCAAGGATCAGGAGCACTGAGGAAGAAGCCAGAGGGAACAAACCGTGGTGATGGCCTGTTGGTCCAGAATGTGCAAAACCGACGTGTTTCATATGGCTTTGCTACTGGAATCCTTCATCTTGTTTTCTTTGGCCTTTTGTGCTTGTACCTGTCCTCAGAGATCTGGGTACTTGTGCAGCAGCATGTTCTCCATGATCTCCAATGTTGTCAAGCTTTTTGCAGCACTATATGTTTAAAGGATGTAGTTTTCTATCAGCGCTCTAGTATGGCACCAAAACAGGGCTGTGAAGGGAGAGTGGAAAGCAGCAGTGACACTTTTCATTTTCATCTTCTTTGAGAGCTGCTTCATACTGAGAGCAAGTAAGACTTACCAATGAGGGTATTTCTAGCTGAATCAAAATGCAGCAGCTGTTTTGGGGGAAATTCTGCATCACAGTTGCTTTTCTCTAAGTTTTCCTGTCTCAGAGGATCAGTAAGCAAGTGATACTCCATTGAGAGGGAGGATGTAGGTAACTTGTACCTTTCTAAATCTGACACCCTTACAAATGTAAAGCAACACCTATGCGTTCAAAGAAACTAAAAATGACCCCCAAATCTTTCTGAAATCTGGGCCATGTGTATAAATAACCAGGTAAAATGGTTTTCCCTCCAAACACTGTCCAAATATCCCTGTATCTGCCCTCTCCCATCATTAGCATGCCTGACCCTGCCTGTCTGAATATACGGCAGCAGATGCTGTCAGAGGAGCTGGCTGGGCAGCCTGGAGCCTGGTAGAGAGAGGTCATGTTTTATCTTCTCTGTGTTACCTCTTGCTTCAGCTGCTGCAGCATTTCAAAAGGACAGGCTTAATGAGCTGTTGGGGGGGGGGGGCAATTTTCAGACAAATATTGAGAATATGTGAGTATTACTTTATTGCCTTGCATTGCCTTTAATAGCATAGTGTATGCAAATGCCTATAGGTAGTGCATAAAGGAAAATGGTTACAAGGATTGCATCTTTCCACTGACTTGAAATGAGTATTAGGCTTTAAAGTAAAATCTGTTTTTCCTTCCGTGAGAGAGGGGATCAAAACAAAGAAGCAAAAACCCAGGCACAGAAGAGTCAATTTCCCATTATAAACAATTTGGGAATTAGGTATTTTCCTGAGGCTTACAAACACAAAGTAAATTCAGTTATGCTAAGTATTTTTCCCATGTAACGTTCAAAAATACATTAACTGCCCTCACCAAAACCTAGCAGGAAAATGAACTCTCACCTTTTGTTTTTTCTTTCCTGCTCCATCTTTCATTATTATTTCTTGCATATTTTTCTGAAGTGCTGAGGTATTTTTTTTTTTTTTTTTCTTCTCTCAGTGGGCCAAATCCATAGAGAAATGAGGGGAAAAATGATCCCAAATTTATCTCTGAAATTATTCTTATCTTTATTTTTTTTTTCCCCCTGGGTTGACTTCTCTTCAAACCTGGTCAGACCCAGAAGTGCTTTTACTCCTCATGTCCCTGTAAGTGGACCCCATTGTTTCTGGACCTGTGCATCCAAGGTCTGTTCATAGGGAAAATGTTTCTGGGTTTGGGTGGTGGTTTTTTATTTGGGGATCAGGTGTGGGGTGGGTGTTTGGTTGGTCTGTTTTGCTGTGTTGTGTTTTTGGTTTGGTTTTTTTTCCTTTTGGCTGGTGGGTAGTACACCTTCACTTCTAGTAGTAATGGTTGAAGTAGAAGATGCCTTCTGCAATCTGAATGTCATCACAGTGACCTTCATTTGTTTTCCTCTTCTTGCTCAGCTTTTTCCTCACTTCTGTTGTTTGTGTGTAGTTTGGTTTTTTTTTTCTTTAACCTACTGGCCTTTTTTGGTGCTGCTTTAGTCAGCAACTTTTGATAATCTGAGTGAGCCTGCCTTTTATTGCTCTTTTGAAAAGTTAATATTATGTAGATTAAACAGAAAGCTGCAAACTGCTATCTTAATGTACTTATAAGCTTCAAAATCAGTACAAACTATGTAGAAACCTAAAAAATGAAAGACCTAGAATATGGAGCCATGTAGTATATTGAAGTCAGCTTGAGCATGCTGTCCAATTGGCAAGCTGCTTTTTTTTGTCTCTAAGCAGTTCTTGCCTTCTAAAGGATTATTACTAATGTAAATGCTGACACTTGCTGCTCTGATTCTGTATGACTATGTATTATTCTACTTTTGCTTTGCCAGCTCTGCTAGAGAGAAGCTGGGATGTATGAACATAGAAATTTTGTTAAAGGTTCAGACTCTGTTATTTCTGATAATGGCTGATGCTTTAGTGGAATTAAATACAGCCAATTATGAGATAACAGAGTGATCTGATTTTTTTTCTAGATTTTTTCAGAAGTTGACTTATCCTGAATAATATGAACATTTCTACCATTGGTGATTTTTTCCTATTGAATGTAGTTTTATATATTCTTATTAGGATTAGATGGTTGTATAACTTCTCAAAAATATTCTAACTCTTGACCTCACGGCATATTTTACCACCAGTTTTCATAGACAAATTACACAACATTCCTCCTTGAGAAGATCAGGGATGCACAATTGTTATATTTCAGCAAGCTAGGCTTCACGCTTGCTTGAGTCCCATAATGCCAGTTTTCTTGTACATTATCATGTCTGTTTTCTCTCAATATTTAGTAAGCCATAGTAATTTTTGTCTTTTATGTGTTTGTGGAGTGTATGGTTTTCAAGTGTTCAACTCTGTGCTCTGAAGAGAAATTGTATAGAAACAACTCCAATTGCAAGGGGTAGACAATGTGTTCCTAGCTGATTGCCAGGCTAGGAACAAGATGTTGCACTTGCATTTAGTCAGTAGCTTAATGTGTGTCCTGGCAATGTCTCAATCTGTCTATACCCAAATAACACAAGCATTTTTAATGCATATTTATACCTCAGTCCTTTGGGAGAAGAGCTTTAAAGCTGGTATCTTGGTTAACTAAGAAGTGCATGTGTTATATGGGTCCATGGAAGGCTGATTTGACTCTGGAACCCTGAAAGAAAAATTAATACACAAGAACAGGTGGCACACAAATTGACATCTCTGGGGTTGAATCCCAACAAATAATGCTGAAAGAATGTATTTGTGTTTGCAAGCTGACTTGGGCAGTCCATTCTCCAACTGGTGGCAATCCTATATGGAAATGTAAGCCCATCTTCAACCTGCTGTAAGAACAAGGGGACGAAGATACTGTGGAGAGTTTAGCTGAGCTACATTGACTGTTGTCAGAGCTGATAATATCTCAAAGGGGAGAATCACTGAACAGAGTATCCATGACAAAGTGTGTTAACATGCAGCTAAAAAAATAAGAGTTGAGAAGAAGGGATACATCTCTCCATTCTAATGTCTCCTCAGATTTGCAGTTACCTCTAGTATTGGGATGTACTTAGCTTCATAATAAAGCAGTATGCCAGAATTAAATGTAATATTTTCTTATTCACCATAAGAGGTTATATCTACTGTCTTCAATTGGAGTCCTTGCAGGTACATCAAGTGACTCTTTATTCCCTCTTTTTTTATAGTTAAAAGAAAGCAGCAAAATTCACAGTGGGTATCTGTCAAGTTTCTCATCTATATTTACTTAAAGATCATAAATCATTGCAATTTCGTCTACCAAGGATTTCAGAAAGTTAATTAACTTCAAGTTATGGTTATCAAATAAATGTTTACAGATAAATCATGGGATGGTTTTATCTTATGCCATTGGGGGTACTGTGCTTGTCCATGCCTCTTAGTTTCTATACTAGTGCCATCTGGTGACTAAATGTTATTATGGAACCCTTCCTTCTGCAGCTGGAAGGATGCAGGATGGGTTTGGCTAATGACTGAATTTGAGGATCAGAAGACACCTCTCATGAGGGCACCTTGGATCCTTGCAGAGGGATCAAGCTAATCATCCACTTCTGGCAAAAGCAGTCCTGAGACGGACACTTTAGAGAGGCTTTTCATCTACAGTGAATTAATTTTAATGCTGGAGTGATCAGCTGAACTACTACAGTTCATAAACTGTTAGAGCTGAATAAGCCGCCTTCAAGGTAATTTGGGCTGAGGGAGCAATATGGTTTTGGAATTGGTGGTCATCACCTTGAATTTCAGCTTGTTGCTGTCAGGCAGTAGGTTCAGAGGATGGACTCCTTGCTATACATTTGTCATATGTTTTTGTTATAGGAGACAACCCTGTAAGCCCTTTCAGACTCTTCTTACTTCACTCATCAGTTAATAATGCACTACCCTTTTAGTTGGTACCGCATATACGTGTTTTGCTCACTAGTTCTTTGCTAAGGTCATTTTAGGTTGTCTAAGGACAACTAGATTTTTAAAGAAGAGGTCTTACCAGAACATGTTACCAGAAATGGTTTGAAATTATTTTCAAGTAAACAAGGTAGCTCATAAAAGATGACTGTCAGAAAATGAAGAGAGTTAAAAGTAAAGTAAAAGTGGAAACAGCAACTTTTCCCTTCAACTCCAGAGCTGGGGTTTTAAGGGTCTACATGAGTTGCCAGACTGTTTGCTGTAACACTCTCAAACCAGCTCTGCTGGTCAGTTGTTACGCTCTTGGCACCTGAAATTTCACCTTTGGAGTTGAAAAGAGAAGTCAGCCTTGGGCTACATTTTGCTTGTTTTCGGTCTGGGGTTGGAGCTGTGTACAAAACCAAACCAGCCTGTTCTCATGGTGTAACTGAAACCCTGCAGGCTTCACTGGACAGCTGAAGCTGTGAGACTGCTTTGTTAATCCCTTCTTTTTGTCTTTAGGGGAAATAACGGACTTTGACAGTTCCAGGAAAATAAAATATATATGTGTAAGATATATCTATAAGTGCATGATAAACTGCTGATAATAAGCACCTGTTATATTATTATGAAACTTGACAATATATTGTAAAAAGTGACATCTTTCTCCATTAAAATTTTGAGAAGAACAATTTATTCCTGGAAAAATACCTATGAGTTTATAGATGTGTATTGTGCAAATGCATATGTGACTCTGCAGGAGCATACATGTGCACACACACTCCTATGAAAGGCCCAGAATTTCTAAGAAGAAAGCCTTGCCTGAGTTGTTGAGGGCAGATGCTTGCTGCTTTCTGAAAACTCTGCTGCTTCAATACCCCTCAAGCTGAAGAGTATCGGTCTGCAAGCACTCAGAATCTTTTTGCATCTCTAGAAATTCTTGGCCACAGATCCATAGGCTCCATGCCTGAACAGGAGTTGTGAGAACCATATACAGCAACTTGTATTAGTATGTATGTGTTGTTTCATCTGTGTGGAACCAAAATGGAGACCCACTGAAGCCTGGGAAAGGTGTCAACTGATGAAGATACTCCATTGGCCAAAGCTGCATGCTGAGTTCAAAATTAGAAATGTCCACTTCCAAATCTAGTTTGAATGTAGCCCAGGATAATGCAAAGGGTATGACTGCACTAGGCTTCCTGACTTTTCTATAATTTTATGCTAAAATTCAAGGGAGCTTTCTATTAGTTTTGTGCAGTGTTTCTAAGAAATCGTAGTAGATTGCTGATAATACTACTTATCCAAGAGGAACGTACTGCATTTCTTACTTACAAGGGTTCTCTTCAGAAGTTTGTCATCTTTCCTTAAAACATAATCAGTGCTTACTGGAATAAATCAAAAAGCACTATTTTAAAAATATATCCAAGTGTGCTGCTTGAGGCATCACAGTGGGACTTGCTATTGCGTGGTCTATACCTCAGCTTAGTCTGAGCTCAATTTCTTTGTCCTTATGGCTTCTTTGGATTGTAAGGATATAGACAAAGTCTTTGGGGGTTGAGTTTTGTTTTTTTAACCATTGTCTTATAGCTATACATGAGGTTTGTTTTTCAACTGAAGGTCATTGTAAGTAATAACTGAGGAAAAAAAATCAGGTATGTTGAGCAGATCTTGGTGTCTTTTGTATACATATTGAAAGGACTTTGTGAATGATAATGCAGTGATGTTTAGTCACTTTTGACATACAGAGAATGCTAGTATTATTTGCTTCAGATAAGATGGTGTGAATAAGCACACTGAAGAGTCCTGAATAGCCATCTCATAAAAGTATACTGGCTTGATGTTCATCATCTTCATGTGCAGCTGCAGAATTTTGGATTTGTTGACACTCTCCTGGTTTCACCAACCTGCACATATTTTGCATTGTGCTGAGTAATAAAAAAGGAATTGAACTCCTTTCCTGAATCAGGCTTTGGAATCTGTTGTTAACACAGCATTCATTAGCATCTGAGTCAGGATGTGAACCTACAGTCTTCTCAGAGGCTTATTTGCTCTGCTTTGGCCACTGAGGTTCTGAGCTGAAATCCTGAAGCTAAAATTACACAGAGAAATCAGAGGTAGGTACTTTCTGACTGTGCTTATTTTCAGTCAGGTCTATCGATCAAGCTTCTATTTTGAAACTCCCTGTATTTAAAAAAATTCTTGTGGCACCAATGTATGGAAACATGAGTCTCCGATGCCAAGAAGGACTTTTGTTACAATGCAACACTACAGAATGTTTTATTGAAGGACCTGGGTTGTGAAAACCCTGGTCTTGGTTGAGAATTAATTAAATGACATTCGCCATTATTGAAAATAACCTTAAAGATAATTGTTTTATTTATTTATGTTGACAAATCAAGGACATCAAGATGTGTTGTTTAAAGAATACAGTTCCCTACGGCCTTGCTGGCCTGGCTTGGCAAAGACAGAAGTAAAGATGCTTGTAGGTGATTGATCCATGAACTTCCTCTCATTTAATGAAGACACTTCAGCAATGGAGAAGACAGAGCTGAAAAAGACAGCTGAAGGTCAGTAATTTAAAGATCTAGAGAATCTGCCTTTCTACAATAGCCATAGCAGGAGACAAGATGCACTGAGTAAGGAGAGAAATTGCTGTGGTGCAGGGTTAGGAGCAGCACAGCCTCGTAAGAGGTTGTTGTCCCATTGATTATGGGACCTATGGTCCCTGTGTCTTTCCCTGAAGACAGCCAATGCTGCTCAAGCAACTGATATAAGTATCTTTCTAGGTCATCTCCACGGAGGCAAAGAAGGGATTAAAGTGTGGGGGAGAAAGTCTGTTGGTTCTTTAGGGGCAACCACCCCATACAGAAGTCTTCTTCATCCCACCCTGTCCTGATTCTAGCTCTCCACACCAGTCTTGATGGGCAGAAACAGTCCTGGGGCTCGTTCTCTTCTGTCCCTCTGCTTCTTCATTCAGGCAATCGGCCTAGGAGAAGAGTAGGCTACTTCCATGGTGGAGGAGGTGGTGTGGAGGTAAGTATGCATGGAAGCAAGATCCTTAAGGTAGTCAGCTGTAGGTAAATAAGGTTAATGAGGGGAAGAAGGAAGAGAGAGGTACATGTATACCCTTACTGTGATGTCAGAGACCTCCCTCATGCTCCTACAACCTTAATGGCCTTTTCTACTCTGAGCATTTGGATGTGGAGACTCAAAATTCACAGGATCAATTAAACAAAAGGTGTGAGGCTGGGCTGTGCATCTGCATGTTATCTTAAAAAAAAAAAAATTATTGTCTGATGGCCAGGATTGAAGACAAAAGTTACCACTGTGATGCAACAGTTACTGCAAGTACGTGTGATATTTTTATGATTCGGCTGTGAGAGATTCACCTGCTAGCCTTTGGTTGGGGATCAGCGGAAATGCTACTGAAGTCCACAGCTACTCCATTCCTTAGTCTCTGCAGCTGGACCACAGCGTGCCTGAGTGTAAGTAGCTGTTTTTACTATGAACAGTAACAAATCTCCAAGATAGTGTGTGAAAATGGTCGTGGTCCTTTGACACCGAGACTCCCTTGTGTGTTTTGGAAGAGGAGTGGGCAAAATCTTCAACTTGCTTTTGTCTAGGCTGTTTGGATCCTACTTGGCACAAAACAAACAAACAAAAAAAATAAAAAAACCCAGCTTCCTAGGCATGGTTAACTTATTTTAAAAGGTCTTTGTCGGGCTGACAAAATACCTATGAATACTGTAGGTATGAACACAAAGGTGTGACTCATTAGAGACTAACATCTTGTGGGTCAGAATAAATGAGCTGTATTTTCAAAGCATTCAACGCATTTTTTTTCTAATACAGGCCTATCTAAGACTAGAAAACTCAGACATCACCTAGAAAAATGTTGTGTATGTGTTTATTTCCAGCTTGGAGCTTGATATCATCTTTATTCATATATGCTTGAACTTTACTCATGTATTGTACATAATGTGAATGGAGTTGCTGAAGATGACAGTCAGGAACACAAGTTTATGCTGCAATTATGAACCTTTCTTAACAGGCAGTTGTCTTGAGGGGAGAAATCCTTTTCTCAGAGTTTACCCAGCAGCTTGTAACTAATTTTTTATGACTCTTATGTGATGTAGGGACTTATGTTGTAGAAAGCCTTGTGTGGATATTTCACTTGAATGGGCCATATCCCGCCTGCTTGCAAAGATTCTCTGGGAGGAGAGGAAAGTGCTTAGAGATGCAATATATTGGTAGACTCAAGACCCATATTTTAATCCAGTGCTGCAGCAAACTAGGAGGTAGGATGTAATTTCAAATCTCACATGGATAGGATGTTGCGTGTTCGAAAGGCCATTCTCCTGACAGTAATTTTACACATAAGAAACACTTCTCCTCTTGTGCAGACTGAAGAAGCTGGCTTTGGCATTGGGTTTCCTCTTGCTGTGCATCATCTTCTTCCTATGTCCCATTGCCAAAAATAGATGGAGCACAGAACTGTTTACATTAAAAATGAGTTGCTTGTGAAGGGAAGTGAACTGAGGATATACAGAAAGCTGTATCTGATTACTTGCAGAGGCTAGTTATGCATAAGGTCCCATCCTTTCTTTTCCCCCTCTCTCCCCTCCCGCCCCTTCCCACTTCAGAGTTTACAGTCCTTCAAATATTATATGTCTTTTGACTGACAGTGGATGAACAGAGAGGAAGTCCTTTTCCTTGTGCATCTCTCAGTCACTACATTCAGCTGTCTGCTTTTATTAGGCTGCATTGGCTGTGGGAAAGTGGGATGGAGCCTGCATCTGTCAGATGAATTTCCCTCATGGTTCCCTGAGGAATCATCAGGTCACAGCGGGTGTCTGTAACAGACTGCCATCCATGCTGCTCTGATTCACCCCCACTGGTTATCAATGGAGAACTTCAGTGACAATCAGAGGGGCACGGGGAGCTGTTGCTATTTTTAAAATATTTACAGTATGAGTTATATGCATGAATAAATCAATATTTATACAAAGAAAGAATGAGAGCAAGAGTTTGAACCCCAGTTTTGAAGGTATGTCCCATTCTGGGTTTATCCTTCCTTTAATCCATGCATAACCAAATAATAACAAGGGGAGGAGCTCTGGCAGACGAGAATGAGACATGCTTTCTGCCTGGCCTTGAGCAGATGTGGGGAACAGTTTTCTATGGTGGGAATACTCAAGATCAAACCTGTGGCCTTTATCTTTTAGATCAAATGGTTTGAACTCCCTTCTTTGGTAAGTACATTTATCACCAACGTTATAGGTGTTTCTTCTCTGTCTTATTACACATGGGGCTACCTTTCATACCTGGTAGGATATTTTGACCCAAAACTCATTTAAACCCAAGAGACTTTTTTTTTTTTTTGTCTGAAGTTTTAGGTGGGTTTCAGCAAAATGCGTAACTGGATAAAATCCTCTAGTCTTTCTGGCTGAAAACTAGATCTGTAACTTGGGAAGTCTACAGGCAGATTCTGCCTTCTCATAAAAGAACAAGTTTCAGCTTAAATTCAGAAATGTGTTGCTTGAAAAGGCTGTACTTCGTCAGTGTAAAAAGTACAGTTTTATGATGATTAACTCTTAGATCTACTTCAGAGCAATTTTAAAAGAGGCAGAATGTGGGCAGGTACCAATTACCTGTCACAATTAGTGTGCTTCTTATTGTACATATTTAAGAAATTAATGACAGTGGGTGGTTAGAACTGTCTCATTACTACTAATTAATATGATAAGTCTTTAGTAGTCCATTGGCAAAATAAGAATACCAATTAAATGTGATGTCAATAGAGTCATTAATTATAGGAGAACAGATATACTTGAAGTCCAGTAACAATAGTGGGAAACAATCTTTGCTTTTTTCAGAGACATTTCAGTGCATCTCCTACTTGTAAAGAAAGTGTATATTTTATCTTAAATGTTTATTTAATGGAAATCATGTCTAAGAAGTGCATTCAGTTGTCCTTGAATACTAGAAAATGAAATTTGGTGGCTGCCTGATAACTTCCTAATCCTGCTTCCTGTATTTGCACCTTATTAATGTTTTCACCAATAACATGGAATAGTATATATGGAGAGTCTATAGGCATAAGGGTTTAGTTAATATAAACTCAAGGTAATGTTTCTCCATGTATCTTGAGTTATGATCTCTTTCTAGTATTCATCTCTTCTTTCTCTACAGTAACTGCTATTCAGGGTGGAAGAAACAGACCTATCCCTTCATGTGAACTTCCGGGAGAGTATGCCTACAGATTATATGAATTGGCCAAATATGACAAAATTACTACAGAAATATTAAAAATCAGGGTAAGACCAAGAATACTAGGAAAAAATATCTGGAGTTGTGTAAATGATCTGTTAGCTTTGGATCAGTGGTTCTGAAAAATGTAAAAATTAGATTTCAGTTTGACCTGATTTTAAGTGTTGCATTTTCTTTGCTACGCCGCAGGTATCTGCTCTAGTGAAAATGAAACAATTAATTTGTCTAGAAGTGAGTTACTTTAAAGCAAATCTAAGAATTGTTAAGCTTTCATTTTTAATGAAAGGCTAAGATTCAAATCTTTGTTTCGTTCAGAGGTGGGATTTGAAGCCAGGCTTCCTGCCTCCCAAGTGATTGTCAGGAGTGCAATTGTCTAGTTCTGTCTGTTCCTTTGAATAAACAGTAGGTGAATATTCACTGGATACAAAGACTATGCCAAGTGAATTGTCCCAACTTGTATGCCACTCGTTCATAGAACAACAGACTGGTTCAGGCTGGAAGTCTAATCCAGCTGGGGGTCTAATCCAGCCCACAGCTCAAAGCAGTGGTAGCTGTGGGGTCAGATCTGGCTTCGTCCCAAGGGATCATGAAAACCTCCAAGGGCTGGGACTGTTCAACCTCTCTGGGCAGCCCATCCTACTGCATCACTGTCTTCATAGGGAAAAGTTTTCTCATTATATCCAGTCTGAATTTCTCTCAAATCCATTTGTAACTTCTGTCTCTTGTCCACACACAACTCACAACAGAAAAGCCTGGCTCCATCTTCTTGATAAACTCCTTAGACGTATCAACAGGCTACTGTTAGGCCCTCTTGAAGCCACTTTTCTTTCAAGTTGTACAAACCCTGGCCCCTCAGCCTCTCCTCACAGGGCAAGCGCTTCAGCCCCCCACCATCCTCATTGCCTTCTGCTGAACTTGCTCCATTCTCAGTGGTGGTGCTTTTTTTTTTTTTTTCTGTGCATGTCTATATGCAGTTATTATTACTAAGTGGAGCAGGTTTAGCAGATACCTCTAAAGACTTGAACGCTTTCGGTTAGAATGCCTCTTCAGAACCATGGAGATTTTGGAGGAGCTTTCAACTTTTTTTCTCATCTTCAGTGCCCAGCTCAGTGTCTCACTGCTGGATGGAGACTTTACATTCTGTGAACAGAATTTAAGTGCCTTTGGAAGCTTTTATGCAGTGAACCTTTTTTTTTTTAAAAAAAATATGGACAGATCTATTAGCTCAATATAATATATAACTTCAATGTAACCAAAAATATAACTAATGAGGACTTAAAAAAAAATAAGTTGGCCAATCTATAGGTTATTTTACTTTACTTTTCTCTGCTTTACTATACTCCAGGATGGATATTTTGAAATAAATGTCAGTTTTCAGCAGTTTGTTATCATGAATGTGTCTGTTTAAACATCCTTTGCAAGTATGGAGTCTTCAAGGAGGCAGGAAAAAAAACCATCTAGAAAGTCTGAAATCCTACCTAAAGCTGAAAATACTTCTTAGCTCTCATGTTGTTCCAAGCAAGAGCTGTGTTTCTGCTGGGAAAATGGAAATTATCTCCTTTCTTTCCCAACAGGTCATGGTTTGTTGAATGTCAATTTTGCCATAATTTTCATATCTTTAATCAATTTTTCAAGGTGGGAGCGAGCACTGGAAAGGAAAGTTTTGCAGGACTCAGGAAGGAACCAGGGTGTAAAGGAGGTATTTCTTCTGGTTGTGGAAGAGATTTTTTTGCTGTAGCTGCTGGTCCATCCAGTTCCATTGGCACCAACGTGAGCAACGACCTGTGCAGATACAAAGTGGGAAAACAGTGGTCTGGGCAGCAGCCTAGCTCCACTAGCTCATGTGGGTCTCTTCCAGTGTAGTCCCAGGTGGATGTCTGCTTTTTCAGAGCTAAAGATTGGCACTGTCTCATTTTAAACAAAACTTGTCTTTGCAGTTGCTTGGGACATTGAAGAAATCCATGGGAAAGCAATTATTAGGGACCCACCACTTATCGAATGGTTATTTGTTCTAAAAACTCAGAAAACACAGGAAAGCAAAGCAGTAGAGACAAAGAAGCTTAGGGCGTTAGCAAGCAGGGGGAAAGTCGTATTTGCTGTCATTATGTAGAAGCTGTAGAAACTTCTTGTAGGTATTTTTCTGTGAGGGAAGTGTGCATGTGTTAAGTGAAATATGGCTGGGAGTAGTCTGGGGAGGCTTGTAGGCTGGCAAGAAGGAACCTGCCAGGTGTGTGTGGTGAAGCTGGAGAAGCAGCTGCCTGTACTGGTCTCCATTTGCTATTTAGGTGGGTCTTAAGGAGCACCACTGGGGGTTGCAAGCAGAGCTGTGGGCAGGGTGCATTCAGGGTGTCTTGGATGCTGCTGTGGCTGTTTACTGTTGGTGCTGGTTTGCACCTGCTTGACCAAATCTGGTGGTTTGGCTCTTGACAGCATGGAACTTGCTACCTACAGAGGTGGGGTGTCACAGGGCATGGTTTCCAGCATTTGCTGGAGCGCTACCCCTCAGCAGAGGCACATACCCTGACGCAGCTCCCAAGGAAGGACAGAGCCCTACAGGGATGGGGATGCAGAGATGCCTGGACCCTCTTGCTGAGGCTAGGGCAGAGGAAGATGATGTCCTTTGCCTGCAAGAGGTGTGTACTGATTGAGGAGATGTGTTACCACATTGACAGTCTGGAGGAGATCAGTTGATGTGCACCATCAGTAAAGATGAAAAAGCAGTTGAGAGGATCTTAAGAGATGAGAGTCTGAACTCCAAACTGCACAGAGGAGAGGAAGCCAGAAACTGTTTGGGTTTGGGGTAAACAGAGAGTTCCATGATGGAGAAAGCTGGAAGCTTGGTTCTTTTGGTACCAGGAGAGTGGCAGCTTCTCCACCTGCAGATCTGCAACTGCAGGGTAGCTCCAATGCCTTAGTAGCTGATGAAGGGCAAAAACATTGAAGTCACCTGAGACTGAGGCAGACAGTGGCACCAGGAGGAAGCATAGCCAGCAGATTGAGGGGGGTGATTATCCCTCTCCACGCAGCATTTGTTAGACCAAACCTAGAGTCCTGTTTTCCTGCTCCATCTCAAATATAAGAAAGACGTTGATGAACTGGAGCAAGTTTAGCAGAGGGCCCTTAAAATGGTCAGGGGCTGGAGCACTTGCCCTGTGAGGGGAAGCTGAAGGACTGGGCCCTGTGCAGCCTGTAAAAGAGAGAACTTCATGAGGACCTAATAGCAGCCTGTCAATACATCTGAGGAGCTTATCAAGAGGATGGGGCCAGGCTCTTCTGTAGTGAGTTGTAGAAGGATGATACAGCAGTTGTAAATTGTCTGGATACCTCCTGATGTCTCTTCCAGTCTTAATTTTCCCATGATCCATTTTCTGTGATCATAATGAGCTCCCTCCTACCTCAAAGACCCATCCTTGACCTAGGAAGTTTTAACCATGTGTCTTGTGCCGATGTACAGAAGATGATGATAGCTCTCACAATGTATAATAACTGTTGGTTTGGAAAGAAGAAGGAGAAATACTGAGGCAGGAACAGAAGCGTGAATTATCAAGTTACAGGGAAAAGACTTGTAAACTCTGTAGGATTTTGGAGGTAGGAAGTGAGTAGGGTAGTTGAAAGCTGTCCAACAAGAGAAGTGAAATGTTTCCTTTTGAGAAATGCATACTGCTAAAGAAACCCCTCAGTCTCTGTGAGGCTTATAATAATCTCAGTTGTAATGTTTGAGACTGCATTATTAATATTCTGCTGGATGCAAACAATTTGACGTGAGAGAAATAATTGAAGAACTGCAAGTAGCGTTTCCTGATGGAGGTGGAGAGGCTGCCTGTAAAGCTGCTTTCCAGCTGGCCTTCCAGATTTTAAGAGGATGTTGTTTCATATAATGGGGAGACTTTGGGGTTTTCTCAGCTTATTTCATCATTTTGTTTTCATTCAAGAGTCTTCCGTTTGGCTTGGTAGCAGAGTAACTACCCCTCCTCTTGGGTTATTTACTGCACATAGTTTTGAATGCTGTTGCACAAATGTTGATGCCTCTTGTATTAATGAAGTTTCTGCTGTGAGGGCAGGCAGCTCTGTCAAAGTGCTTTTTAGCATTTGATTAATTGTCAAGCAGGGGAAAAGCCACACTTTTTCCAAGGGCTCAATGTATAAATCATCATTCCTTTTCTGTGTTAAATTACAGCAAAGCTGTTATTGGAAGAGGATCAGCAGCCGCCTCCCAACATCTTGAAAAATTGTTTCTTTACTGCTCTGACCTCAACTACCACCCTCAATCTGTCAGGTTTTAAATGATCGAGTGTTGCACTACCTGCACTTCTGCTGTTCTGTACTGACTTCAATCTGATGGCTGCAAATATTCCCAAACACTTGCAAGTAAGCTACTGCTATACTAGAGGTATGAAGCAGGAGAAGTAGTGAAAACACGACATGATTAATTTAGGGAATTAATGTAGGGTACAGATTAGAGAATAAAATGGATCTTCTCTTATTCCTGTGACTGAAAGCGTTTCTGTCTGTCTGAGGCTTTGAATGTAGTTCAAATACATGTATTGAAGGTAGAAAAATATGACATAGCAACTGTAGCTGTTGTGACATCTGTGGAACTTCTTTCATAAGGCAAATAGTAGGGTAGTATCAGGAGGCAAGGTTGGATGCACAGACATTATTTTTCAATCAGAAAGTGAAACTCAGCTTAAGTTATTTCTTAAGAAGACAGAAGCCGCTGGACAGCAGGACAGGTGTGGAGATAAAACAGACTGGGACAATATCTCAAAATACCATGCTGCTACTGCTCTCTGGACCAGCTAGAAACCAAGCAATGTCCGCTGAAGTTGTTTGGCTTTTTTTCCTTACCTCCTCTCTTCTCTTCCACGTGCCTTCCTCCATCCTTCTACTAACCCGTTATTTTGAATTTCGTATCCAAAGAACACTTGGGTATGATCTTGTAATTGATTTAATACATCACTTTCAGGGTGATGTATTACCAAATGTTCTGTTTTCATTAGAACTGCATTTTCTTTGGGGCTCAACCTCAAATACCTGGAATGAGAATTAGATTGAGACTGAGCCAGAAGGATGCTAGCAATAGGAAAAATTTCAGATAAGACCTTAGGGATGCTGAGTTGTTTTTTGATTGGTTTGGTTTTGGGTTGTTCCCCTGCCTCTGCCCCTGCCCCAGTGCCCCAAACTAGAGATTTATGTTTGGAAGTTCAATGTAGGCAGCAATGATAACTTTCTCCAGTAACTAACAGGTTTCCAGTAGTCTCTCATTTGGTCTTAAAACTATATATGAGAGATTTAATTTTTGCTTAAATAGTCTCCAAAGCTTTTTTCAGAGAATTCATACCTCTGAACTATAACATCGCATGGGAGTAATCTGTTCTACATAATTTTATTGTATATTTTTCTGCAATGCTTGTCTTATAAATATGCGATGATAACTCTTCCCAGTGTTCCTCAATTCACCCTAACTCCTTTTCTTCCTCCCAGCTCAATGCAATTTCCAATCCTACTAGTCTCTCAAGTGGATGACAATATATTTGTGAAAGGGCATTTCTGTCTCAAGATTGTCAAATGCATCCTTGATGCCAACATAAGGTATTTCAGGGGAGTATTTTGGACTGGCAGCATAATTAATTTTTTATTGAATAATGTCTAATAGATCACAGAAAATACCTAGTTTGGCATGTATAATTTCTCAGTGCTAGTGATAGACTAATGAAATATGTAAGGCCGTAAAGAGCCTTTTGCTATACTGTGTATATTTACATTGTTCTGCAACCTCCTGGTCTCATTTGTTCTATTTACCATGCAAATGTGCTTGCTTTCAGCCACTTCCAGTAACTGACTTGAGCACGCTGAGTTCTCTCTAGAAAGGTAATGTTTCCACTTCCATTTATGGTTCCTTAAATGTCAAAGGCAGTTTGATACTTGAATATAACTTGGGAATTTTGAGTTGCAGGGTAATTTGGTAGAATTTCTCACATGCTTTTTTTCAAAAGAACATGAACATAAACGCTTGTATAAAGGTTTATACACTGAAAATTAAAATATTACTATAAATGTAGGTTGTACTAATTCCCTAATTTGTAACAGTTTCAGTAGTAAGTTTGTAACCGTTTCAGTAGTAAGTGTCGTACATACATGATAAGAGGCTGATATTGTGACCTTTATTTTATAGGATGGGAAAACAGAGACACGAATGTGATTTGAGATCTAACCTCAGCCAGGATAGGGATTCGAAGTGTAGTTTTTTGAGTCCCAAATCAGTGCTCTATGCCCCAGATTCTGTATCCAAGAAAAACAAAAACAATATTAAAATTGTCATCTATATAGCTTTGACATTCATACAAAAACAAACTTACTTAAAAAAAAAATTTTAATATCACCAGGAGGAGGACAAGTAAATCAGTATTTTACAGTTAATGAGAAATGACAAAAGCAAGGTAGGGGGGGGAAATAGCAGTGTTAGAAGACAGTAAGGGAGTTACAGCCAGAAGTGTTGAGGGGGAAGTGAATGGGTCATTTCTAATTTATCATTAAATGCTTCTGCTGTCCGCTGCAGCACAGAAGTTATGTAAAAGGAATGAAACCTGGAATGGACAAAACTCTCATTGTTGTGCAATTAAGATGGTCATATGAAGACACTTTTCTAATCTGTTCTCTTAATATAATTAGTTGATGGCCAACTTGAGAATTGCAGTTATCCCACACAGGCTTTTCAACAGTGTCAGATTCAATTGGCCGTGCAACAGCTCCTCTACTAATAGTGGTCATTAATGAGCTCCCATGCTTTTCTCTAGAGGGAGGAATATGGATTGAAAACCTCTGAAGGATGATTTAACTGATTTCTTACTTTTTGTTTCCATTCATAAAGGGGGATTACACTTTATGCATATGTATGTGCATATAGATGTAATGGAAACAGTGAGGAATTACCCCATACATCTGAGAGTCCTTGAGTGTAATGATCCCCATGTATAGCAAACTGATTTTTCCTCATGAACTTTGGTTATCTTACTACGTTCCTTAAAACAGACTCTGAAGAAGCCTGCTTACTGCATAAACATCTACATTTAAAAAGAAACATGTAAGACAGCATATTAGTAAAAGGTCTTCCCCTCATCTAGATCTAAGAATAGTTGTCAGACCTTGGTATCATTCTAACTTCTAAATATTCTTCCTTCTTTGAGATTTCTTTTGGGTTTTTTTGATGAGTATATGTCCCAAGGGCTAATATTTTGGTCAATATCTTCCTGTACCTTTTAACTGTGAAGAAAGGTTTGTTGTTTTGAGTGAGAAAGCTGTAAAAGCAGCATCTCCTTCCAGGTACTCATGGCTAGAGGAGCCAAAGGGGCTTTATCAAGTGTCTTAAGACTTCAGGGCAAGCTTTTGATGCAATTGAGGATCATTGTGATTTGTGCCACTGGTTCTTTTGTTTTGAGTAGCTTGAAGTAAAGGGGAAGGCATCAGAGTTGGGTTAACAGTTGTAAAGGTTAGAGAACTGCTTGCTTTAAGAACGCAGAATTGGCTTTGTTCATGGTAATACTAGTTTTTGTGAATGTGACAATCAAGTCGGAAGGTGAACAGCTCCTCTGGATTCAAAGGGAGCTGTGCAAACCTACAGCTGTTACCAGTCAACATGTACCAAGCACATCTGCAAGGTGGCTATCTACTTTGTATTATTACAGTTACGGAGGCATCATTGTATTATCACTGTGCAGAGCTGGTTGAAACAAGAAGGATTTATTTTCTGGAGAGGATTTATTTTCAGGAAATGATTTCTTGGCTGGAAAGCTGAATGTGTGGAAAGTCTGCCTAGGTGAGTTAGAGGACATGCTTTCCACACCTGGAGAAGTGAAAGGGATATGCTTAGTGATAGGGCAGGCTAGGGAAACATCATCTTTCCTGCCCAAGGTGACAGAAGGGGATCAGCTCTTCCTGGCAGTTGGCAAGCTTGAGATCTTGGAATAGCCATGAGGAGTCTGGTATGGAAGCAGGTGTTCCTGAAAAACAAGAAAACTGTCTGCACATTGATGTCTGCATATGGTTCAGATTTGAAACTTGGTTTTCTATTTTCCTTCTTCCTTGTAGTTTTAGCAGACAGAATGAATTTGTAGGGTAGTTTCTTTAAGTAGAACTGTTCCCTCCCCGTTTTCAGCTCAGTGGTAGGTCTGCCATCTGATATGAATGCTACTGCTGCTTCTGAAGAGTCTTTCTCATGTTGTATGAAAACTGTATCAGAACAACCTTGGTGCCACTAAGCTGCTCTAGGGTACTCTGCTCTGCTCCATAGATGCATGTTGGCTTTGTCTCCCTGCATTTTCCCTGCCTTTCAACTTTTGCTGTACCCACTTGAGCTACAAAGACTGTGGACCCAGCAGTGCTAGGGACTGGTGAGTCCTTCCTGTTGGCTGGAGCCATCAGGATTTCCCCCTCAAAGTTTTAAAAACAAAATTGTGTTTGTGTGTGTGTGTCTTACGCTCATAATTTCCAGTGCTGGCAGCTTCACTGATAGCTTTTAGCTCTTGAACCCATGTCAGGACACCTGTGCACACAATCTGTGGGGTCTGTTGTGAACCCTTACTGGAAAGATCCTTCTAAGCTGCTTTCATTATAAGTGAGGAATTTAAGCCTCAATTACGGGATTTCAATATCACTTTTTCTAGCACTACACAATGTTTTCCCACATTCATTGATTAAATACTTGCTGCCATCTACCTTTCATCATGGGATTTCTTAATTCCTAATATTTGCTTACACAAATCAATCTATGTACTGTTCTGTCATATGAATTATTTTTAAATTATTTTAAAGTCTTCCTATGGTCTGCATTATTTTCTTCTTTCCCAGAAGATTCTTCTGATTGTAGGCTGAGTTCTTAGGAGTTGCTAATGCTCAGTCTGACCTGAGCATTCAGTGCTTTGATTCTTAATAAAGTCAAGCTTACGCTAAATGTCTAGCTAACTCATCCAGTGATGCATTATGGTTTCCATCTCATAATGTAATCCAGAAGCCTTTAATCTATTTACCTATTGTGCTGATGGCCAGTAAAAGATATCCCTGGTTTGCCTTTTTCTCCATCTTTGCCTCTCCACGTGGTCTCATTACTCTTACTGAATTGCAATGCTGAGGCTGTGAATGTTTTTGATTCTTGCATCCTATTCTTTTATGCTTGTGTGAAGCTGCTATGTATAACACAGAAGTGGAAAAACAAGCCTTGGACTTCTTGTAAACAACAAGTTTGTTATGTAAACAAAGAGCTTTAAAGGTGGTCTCCCAGGTCATCTAGGGAAGGTTTTTTTTCTCTAGGTCTACATCACATCTGTCCAATCCATTCCTGACTCTTCTGTTCGTGTGGGCTGGGGGAGCCCCGCTGACACAGAGCACGGTGTGACACAAGGCTGAGGCAGGTGGGTCTGACATGGTTTCTTTGATTGCTTGGGACTTGCTGACTGGGTCAAACGAGGATAGTCGCAAGGCAACCTGCTCTGTGCTGAGCTTGGGGGGTGCGATCAGAGACCGTAACCACATTTTTGAAGGGGGACCATGAGAATTTATTTTTTCCTCTTCCATTCCATGTAGTGTGACTCCTTGTGACCCTTTTAGTTTGGCAGCTTTTTCTACTCTAAAATGAAAGACTCTTCTGAGATTTCTTTTTCTTCTCTTCATCAACCGAAAAAAGAAATAATCCCTAGAAGATAAAATACTATTGGCTAATATCCTCCTCTAATAGAGACTTAGTAAATGCTCTAGAGTGGCATAGTATTTTACTTAATTTCTACATCCACTGTCTAACAGCTAATAATTTAACTGCTGGACAAAAAAGCATTACTAAATTTTCCCTAATGTTCTTTTATAAGTTTGATTTCTTATAAAGATATGTTCCCTTGCTGTAGCCTTTCTTCTCTGGCTGATTAAGTGATAACATTAAGCTAATATAAAAATGGAATAATTACATTAATGTTAGTAATGAAAAATTGGTTTCTAAACAGCTTTAGGATAGCTAGTGAGTTTGACTGGAAGAAGTTTGTGATGTTATTAGCTAAAACTTGAAAACTTCAAGTGCCTGAACTTTGGCTTGCACATCTCGTGCTAGCCTGGAATTACCGGGTACCTGATGTGACATAAGAAACTGAATCCACTACAGTCCCTTTTCAACAGAGCTGTACTGCAAGTGTTGGAGTAAAATTAAAAATTAATCTGAAAATCAGCTAACATTCTGCATAATATTAGCTAGTTAGTGTTGTTATCAGATCCTTCTGTTTCTATTCATAGTTTGTTCTTTTGGCACTGTTTTCCCTCCAGGAGCTCTTTTAAACCCTCCCTACTCAAAATGTTCTGTGAAGGGGAGAAACTCTCATATCCTGGGCTCAACACTCCCCTTGGCAATTATTCACTGACTAACCCTTGTAATGGGGCCCTCGGTTAAAAAAGCACTTAAACATTATTCATATGCTTGAATACTTTCCAAAACAAAAGTGCTCATCGTGAGCATCTGAGCTGAGAAGATAATCTTCGGTTTGCTCACGAGTCATCAGCGCTCTGCTTGAGAGGGGTGTAGCTGGATGCATGGGGTACATGCTGCTGGCTGGGGGAAGGTGCAGCCTGGCGACTGCCTCGCTCCACTCCCTAATCCCGGAAATATTCTTTGGTTTTAACTCGAATGACTGCAGACATAGTAGCTTGTCCCTCTGCTTGCTATGGGGAATTCACCAAGGCAAAACTCAGTTCGGTGGTGATTGAATTGCCCAACTGATCCTGCTGAGTTGGAGGGGAGAGGCAGGGGTGTTATCTCTATGCCGAAAACACTGAAGCATGAATCAAGCGTGTATAATGCTTTATTGGATTCATATGGGTGCTGAATACAATGCTTGACAAGATTAAAATGCTCTATTACTGGCAGGCAGCTGCTCTTAAGTCAGCTGCAAAAAATCAGCCAAAAACCAGCCTTTTTCTTAAGGAGTAAGACCTGCAAACATGGACAAATTGATTAGGAATACATTATGACTGATGACACTTAACAGCTGATTACATATCTGTCACTTGTGCATCATCGGTGGCTTACTGAAAAGACAGAGAACTAGTGGTGTTACTGTATCACTATCAGCCATTTTTAGGAAATCTTACCCTATGTATGTATGTGTACATATATTCAAATCCAATATACATATCATCTGCATCTGGTGCTGCCCTTTTCTTTTTTCTTTTTCTTTCTTTTTTTCTTCTATAGAAAGAAGAAAGAAGTTCCCAGAAAAGTAAAATGAGATCTGGGATAGGGCAAATTAACTTCAGTCTTCTAATCAGTGGATGTCATTCACTTCTGTATAATGTTATCTCTCTTTTTAATACAGTTATTAATAAGTGCTCAAGTTTTCTTGCCTGTCCTAGCTTTAGTTGGTTGCATACTGTTTCCAGACTGCAAATAAATAACAGGCAAAGAACACATTCTACATGCACATAATTGACCTCTGTCTGGTGTTAATTAAAACTGGTGACTGAGCTATTGAAATACTATAGAGTATAGAATTCACATTAATCTCTTTAGAGTAATAGCTTTGACTTCTATGCCCATAAGAGGGCAATGACAATTATACCTCTGCATAAATGGTAATGATTTTTACATGAGCAAAATAAAAATTATACAGTAGAAGTTGCAATAATTCTGTGTGCTTTAAAAAAAATTCTTAACTTTGGACAGGAGAACAGGTGAGCTGTGACTGAATGGGTTTCTACCTCCAGTATGACATCCACAGATACCTATTCCTCATCACAATAAGCAGTGTTTCTTGCACAATATGCCTGATATATATTCAGATGTACCAAAGAAAAAATGATTGATTGGTAACCTTGGCAACACTAAGCCATTATTAAAAAGAAAAAAAAAAAAA